>NW_027554483.1:0-160000 GCF_053574225.1 Canis aureus
AACCCTAACCTAACCCTAACCCTAACCCTAACCCTAACCCTAACCCTAACCCTAACCCTAACCCTAACCCTAACCCTAACCCTAACCCTAACCCTAACCCTAACCCTAACCCTAACCCTAACCCTAACCCTAACCCTAACCCTAACCCTAACCCTAACCCTAACCCTAACCCTAACCCTAACCCTAACCCTAACCCTAACCCTAACCCTAACCCTAACCCTAACCCTAACCCTAACCCTAACCCTAACCCTAACCCTAACCCTAACCCTACCCCTAACCCTAACCCTAACCCTAACCTAACCCTAACCCTAACCCTAACCCTAACCCTAACCCTAACCCTAACCCTAACCCTAACCCTAACCCTAACCCCTAACCCTAACCCTAACCCTAACCCTAACCCTAACCCTAACCCTAACCCTAACCCTAACCCTAACCCTAACTACCTAAACTTCCCTAACCCCAAACCCTAACCCTAACCCTAACCCTAACCCTAACCCTAACCCTAACCCTAACCCTAACCCTAACCCTAACCCTAACCCTAACCCTAACCCTAACCCTAACCCTAACCCTAACCCTAACCTAACCCTAACCCTAACCCTAACCCTAACCCTAACCCTAACCCTAACCCTAACCCTAACCCTAACCCTAACCCCTAACCCTAACCCTAACCCTAACCCTAACCCTAACCCTAACCCTAACCCTAACCCTAACCCTAACCCTAACCCTAACCCTAACCCTAACCCTAACCCTAACCCTAACCCTAACCCTAACCCTAACCCTAACCCTAACCCTAACCCTAACCCTAACCCTAACCCTAACCCTAACCCTAACCCTAACCCTAACCCTAACCCTAACCCTAACCCTAACCCTAACCCTAACCCTAACCCTAACCCTAACCCTAACCCTAACCCTAACCCTAACCCCTAACCCTAACCCTAACCCTAACCCTAACCCTAACCCTAACCCTAACCCTAACCCTAACCCCTAACCCTAACCCTAACCCTAACCCTAACCTAACCCTAACCCTAACCCTAACCCTAACCCTAACCCTAACCTCTAAACCTAACCCTAACCCTAACCCTAACCCTAACCCCTAACCCTAACCCTAACCCTAACCCTAACCCTAACCCTAACCCTAACCCTAACCCTAACCCTAACCCTAACCCCTAACCCTAACCCTAACCCTAACCCTAACCCTAACCCTAACCCTAACCCTAACCCTAACCCTAACCCTAACCCTAACCCTAACCCTAACCCTAACCCTAACCCTAACCCTAACCCTAACCCTAACCCTAACCCTAACCCTAACCCTAACCCTAACCCTAACCCTAACCCTAACCCTAACCCTAACCCTAACCCTTACCCTAACCCTAACCCTAACCCTAACCCCTAACCCTAACCCTAACCCTAACCCTAACCCTAACCCTAACCCTAACCCTAACCCTAACCCTAACCCCTAACCCTAACCCTAACCCTAACCCTAACCCTACCCTAACCCTAACCCTAACCCTAACCCTAACCCTAACCCCTAACCCCTAACCCTAACCCTAACCCTAACCCTAACCCTAACCCTAACCCTAACCCTAACCCTAACCCTAACCCTAACCCTAACCCTAACCCCTAACCTAACCCTAACCCTAACCCTAACCCTAACCCTAACCCTAACCCTAACCCTAACCCTAACCCTAACCCTAACCCTAACCCTAACCCTAACCCTAACCCTAACCCTAACCCTAACCCTAACCCTAACCCTAACCCTAACCCTAACCCTAACCCTAACCCTAACCCTAACCCTAACCCTAACCCTAACCCTAACCCTAACCCTAACCCTAACCCTAACCCTAACCCTAACCCTAACCCTAACCCTAACCCTAACCCTAACCCCTAACCCTAACCCTAACCCTAACCCTAACCCTAACCCTAACCCTAACCCTAACCCTAACCCTAACCCTAACCCTAACCCTAACCCTAACCCTAACCCTAACCCTAAACCCTAACCCTAACCCTAACCCTAACCCTAACCCTAACCCTAACCCTAAACCCTAACCCTAACCCTAACCCTAACCCTAACCCTAACCCTAACCCTAACCCTAACAACCCTAACCCTAACCCTAACCCTAACCCTAACCCTAACAACCCTAACCCTAACCCTAACCCTAACCCTAACCCTAACCCTAACCCTAACAACCCTAACCCTAACCCTAACCCTAACCCTAACCCTAACCCCAACCCCAACCCTAACCCTAACCCCAACCCTAACCCTAACCCTAACCCTAACCCTAACCCTGAAGCTTCTCCCTTACCCTAACCCTGAAGCCTAACCCTAACCCTGAAACCTATCCCTTACTCTAACCCTAACCGTAATTCTGAAGCCTATCCCTTACCCTAACCCTGATTCCGAATCCTAACCCAGAAGCCTATCCCTTACCCTAACCCAGAGGCCTAACCCTAACCCTAACCCTGAGGCCTATCCCTAACCCTAGCCCTCACCTCTACCTTGAAGCCAATCCCTTACCCTAACCCTGACGCCTAAACCTGAAGCCTATCCCTTACCATAACCCTTACGCCTAAACTTAACCTTAAGCATAGATCAATTTGGAAATTAGATTTGACATTCCATTTGGTTGGATGTGTTGTGTTGGTCAGGAACCAGTGACGAAGTACCTGGGGGTGACACAGGGATATTTATACCACAGGTGATTATCGCTGGGAGCTATGGTGAAGGCTGTACCCCCAGAGTCCAGAAGGAGGCACCTCTGTCTCATTCAGAATAGAACAGGAAAATTTGGACGGTTTGACTACAGAAGATCACCATGTCTATATCTTAGAGCATTCCCACCCCATCATGGTGCTCCCATTGAAATGAAGACAGAGGTCAAGTGAAAACTGTGGATCCCAGGCTACTTTCACTGGTACTCGACGCCACATCTCACGTCTCATGTCAATCCATCATCCTTAAAATTTGCGCCTCAGATACGCAGAGCACCAGCTCACGTGTGTTGCAGATGTCATTCATAGACCCCTGATGATGTCCCTAGGAAGAAGATTCAGACTTTTCTGTCACGCGCAGGATGGGAACCTGTGGACTATAGGAGAGACATGGGGGATGAGATAGTTCACAGATCTGGGAAGGCAAGCACAGAAAGAAAGGTCTGAATTCAGCTCCGTCTCCAAAAATAGGACTTTCCTTGCTTTTTCAGACAGTTCTGGCTATGGCATTTTTGGCTGCGGAAGTAAAGTTAACGAGATAACGTGGGGCAAGCAGTCATCTGCCAAGAAGGGGCTCTGGATAGGTGTGACTGAAGGGAGGGGCCCAAGAGCTGGAATCTTGAAAAAGAGACGTCACTTCCTTGAGGACAAGTGTGTAACGGATTTAGAACTCTGGTAACCCGGAAGCTGCATTGAAGAATGTCCCTCTTTCCAGCGCACTTAACTGGAGCCGGTCAGGAGAACAAGCCCTTCTGTTGCTGTTGCCCTACTTTCAGTGGCTCTGGGCTTAGGAGAGTCCAGAAAGAGATGTTCATGCCGTTATGGGCGTCAGTTCGGCACTCTTTCCAAAGCTTCTGGTTATATGCAGGAGGCTACAACAGGTACCACAAGGCACCTTGGGGGACGCCAACGGAGATCAGGCCTCACCCTAACCCTAACCCTCACCCTAACAAAGAGTCCTAACCCTAACCCTGAAGTCTATCCCTTACCCTATCCCTTTCCCTAACCCTGAGGCCTATCCCTCACCCTAACCCTAACCCTAACCCCTAAACCTATCCCTATCCCCTAAAACTAACTCTAACCCTAACCCTAACCCAAACCCCTAAACCTTACCCTAACCCAAACCCAATCCCTAACCCTGACCCTAACCCTAACCCTAACCCTGAAGCCTATCCCTTACCCTAACCCTGAGGCCTAACCCTAACCCTGAAGCCTATCTCTTACCCTCACCCTATCCGTAACACTGACTCCTATCTCTTACCCTAACTCTGAGGCCTAACCCTCATCTTATCCCTAACCCTAACCCCTAACCCATCCCTAACCCCTGTCCCTAACCATAACCCTAACCGTAACACTGAAGCCTATCCCTTCCCCTAAATCTGAGGCCTAACCCTAACCCTGAGCATATCCTTTACCCTAACCCTAACCCTAAACCTGAATCCTATCCTTTACCCTAACCCTGAGGCCTAACCCTAACCCTGAAGCCTGTCCCTTACCATAAACCTGAGGCCTAACCATCAACTTATACCTAACCCTAACCCCTAACCCCAGCCCTAACCCTTAACCCTAACCCTAACCCTAACCTTGAAGCCTATCCCATACCCTAACCCTGAGCCCTAACCCTAACCCTGAAGCCTATCCCTTACCATATCCCTTACCCTAACCCTGAGGCCTATCCCTCACCCTAACCCTAACACTATCCCCTAACCCTATCCCTATCCGCTAACCCTAACTCTAACCCTAACACTAACCCTAACCCTAACCCCTAACCCTGACCCTAAACTAACCTTAACCCTAACCCTAAACCCTAATCCTGACCCTCACCCTAACCCTAACCCTAAACCTGAAGCCTATCCCTTACCCTAACCCTGAGTCCTAACGCTACCCCTGAAGCCTATCGCTTACACTCACCCTGTCCCTAACCCTGAAGCCTATCCCTTACCCTAACCCTGAGGCCTAACCCTAACCCTGAAGCCTATCCCTTACCCTAACCCTAAATCTAACCCTGAATCCTATCCTTTAACCTAACCCTGTGGCCTAACCCTAAGACAGAAGCCTATCACTTACCCTCACCCTAATCCTAACCCTGAAGCCTATCCCTTGCACTAACCCTGAAACTAACTGTCAACTTTACCCTAACCCTAACACCTACCCCTATCCTTAACACCTAACCCTAACCCTAACCCTAACCCTGAAGCCTATTCCTAACCCTAACCCTAAGGCCTAACCCTAACCCTGAAGCCTATCCCTTACCCTAACCCTAACCCTAACCCTGAAGCCTATCCCTTACCCTAACCCTGAGGCCCAACCCTAACCCAGAAGCCTCCCTTACCCTAACCCTGAGGCCTAACCCTAACCCTCACCATGAGGCCTAACCCTAACCCTAGCCCTAACCCCTAACCCTGAAGCCTATCCCTTCCCCTAACCCTGACGCCTAACCCTGAAGTCTATCCCTTACCCTAACCCTGACACCTAAACTTAACCTTAAGCATAGATCAATTTGGAAATTAGGTGTGACATTCCATTGGGTTGGATGTATGGTTTTGTTGAGGAACCAGAGACGAATTACCTGGGGGTGACACAGGGATATTTATACCACAGGTGATTATCGCTGGGAGCTATGGTGAAGGCTGTACCCCCAGAGTCCAGAAGGAGGCACCTCTGTCTCATTCAGAATAGAACAGGAAAATTTGGACGGTTTGACTACAGAAGATCACCATGTCTACATCTTAGAGCATTCTCACCCCATCATGGTGCTCCCATTGAAATGAAGACAGAGGTCAAGTGAAAACTGTGGATCCCAGGCTACTTTCACTGGTACTCCATGCCACATCTCACGTCTTCATGTCAATCCATCATCCTTAAAATTTGCGCCTCAGATACGCAGAGCACCAGCTCACGTGTGTTGCAGATGTCATTCATAGATCCCTGATGATGTCCCTAGGAAGAAGATTCTGACTTTTCTGTCACTGTGCAGTATGGGAACCTGTGGACTATGCGAGAGACATGGGGGGTTTGATAGGTCACACACCTGGGAAGGTAAGCACAGAAAGAAAGGTCTGAATTCAGCTCCGTCTCCAAAAAGGTAGGACCTTCCTTGCATTTTCAGACAGTTCTGGCTATGGCACTTTTGGCTGCGGAAGTAAAGTTAACGAGATAATGTGGGGCAAGCAGTCATCTGCCAAGAAGGGGCTCTGGATAAGTCTGACTGAAGGGAGGGTCCCAAGAGCTGGAATTGAAAAAGTGACGTCACTTTCTTGAGGACAATAGTGTAACGGAATTAAAACTCTGGTAACCCGGAAGCTGCATTGAAAAATGTCCCTCTTTCCAGCGCACTTAACTGGAGCCGGTCAGGAGAACAAGACCTTCTGTTGCTGTTGCCCTACTTTCAGTGGCTCAGGGCTTAGGAGAGTCCAGAAAGAGAGATGTTCATGCCGCTATGGGCGTCAGTTCGGCCCTCTTTCCAAAGCTTCTGGTTATGTGCAGGAGGCTTCAACAGGTACCACAAGGCACCTTGGCAGAGGCCAAAAGAGAGCAGGCCTCACACTAACCCTAACCATAACCCTCACCCTAACCCAGAGGCCTAACCCTAACCCTGAAGCCTATCCCTTACCCTATCCCTTACCCTCACCCTGAGGCCTATCCCTCACCCTAACCCTAACCCCTAACCCTATCCCTATCCCCTAACCCTAACTATAACCCTAACCCTAACCCCCAACCCTGACCCTAACCCAAACCCTAACCACTATCCCTGACCCTAACTCTAAACCAAACCCTAACCCTGAAGCCTATCCCTTACCCTAACCCTTACGCCTAAACTTAACCTTAAGCATAGATCAATTTGGAAATTAGATGTGACATTCCATTGGGTTGGATGTATGGTGTTGGTGAGGAACCAGTGACGAAGTACCTGCCGGTGACACAAGGATATTTATGCCACAGGTGATTATCGCTGGGAGCTATGGTGAAGGCTGTGACCCCTCAGAGTCCAGAAGGAGGCACCTCTGTCTCATTCAGAATAGAACAGGAAAATTTGGACAGTTTGACATCAAGATCACCATGTCTACATCTTAGAGCATTCCCACCCCATCATGGTGCTCCCATTGAAATGAAGACAGAGGTCAAGTGAAAACTGTGGATCCCAAGCTACTTTCACTGGTACTCCACGCCACATCTCACGTCTTCATGTCTATCCATCATCCTTAAAATTTGCGCCTCAGATACGCAGAGCACCAGCTCACGTGTGTTGCAGATGTCATTCATAGACCCCTGATGATGTCCCTAGAAAGAAGATTCAGACTTTTCTGTCACTGTGCAGTATGGGAACCTGTGGACTATGCGAGAGACATGGGGGGTTAGATAGGCCACACACCTGGGACGGCAAGCACAGAAAGAAAGTTCTGAATTCAGCTCCGTCTCCAAAAAAGTAGGACCTTCCTTGCATTTTCAGACAGTTCTGGCTATGGCACTTTTGGCTGTGGAAGTAAAGTTAACGAGATAATGTGGGGCAAGCAGTCATCTGCCAAGAAGGGGCTCTGGATAGGTGTGACTGAAGGGAGGGGCCCAAGAGCTGGAATCTTGAAAAAGTGACGTCACTTTCTTGAGGACAGGTGTGTAACGGATTTAGAACTCTGGTAACCCGGAAGCTGTATTGAACAATGTCCCTCTTTCCAGCGCACTTAACTGGAGCCGGTCAGGAAAACAAGACATTCTGTTGCTGTTTCCCTACTTTCAGTGGCTCTGGGCTTAGGAAAGTCCAGAAAGAGAGATGTTCATGCCGCTATGGACGTCAGTTCGGCCCTCTTTCCGAAGCTTCTGGTTATGTGCAGGAGGCTTCAACAGGTGCCACAAGGCACCTTGGGGAAGGCCAATGCAGAGCAGGCCACAGTGTAATCTCATCGGAGGGGCCTCGCTCCTGTTTAACCCTGATTGATTGTGTTTCTGTTTGCGTATGTGTAAGAGGTGTGTGCTTTGGAGAATGTGTGTGTGTGTGTGTGTGTGTGTGTGTGTGTGTGTGTAGAGGGGATAGAGGAGAGGAACATGCCCTTCCTGGGCAGAAACCAGCTGCCATGGTTTGGAAGCCTGACACATCTTTGGTGTTCAGATGCCAGGTCATAGTAGGCAAGATGAGAAGGTGAGTGCTGAGGGCTAAGCTCAACTTCAATTATGTAAGTCATGAGCGAAAGAGTGTCTTTCATCTGGGTTCTCTTTGCCAGATGTCCCTTCAACTGCCCCTGTGATGTGAAGCAGAGAACACGATTTCTAAAGTGGATATCCCCTTGTTGTGATGTGGAGGGAGTACCCTAATGTCTCTTGGCCCTGTACATACAGGGCACTGTATTTGCAAAACTGTACCCAGGAGATCTTGGAGGAGATGTTCTGTGGCTTCAACTCTTCTAACTCCCTAGGCAATTATCGGGTACACCAGGCAAACAAGGAGCATTGCACTTCTGAGGTGAGAATGGAAAGAGGGTTCTCCACAGAGAGATGGCCCCCACACAAACATGGAGAGAAACCTGGGGCACTTCTGTAGTGTTTCCCCACAAGTGCTGCACAGGCCCAAACACTAAGTTTCCTGAACCTCCACACCTAACCTCCGGCTACATCTGAGGTGATATGGCACTGTTCCCCTAGGTTGGAATGGTGCAGATTATATTTCATGCTTTTGAGGTGTAGGGGTGGTTTGTTTTTTTCACTCAGAGCACTGAGTGTCTTTGCGTTTCACTACCATTTTCCTTATTTCACCCACGTGCCCCAGGTATCCTATGTAGAGTGCAGCTCCACTGTAGTTGCTCAATGTCTGCAGGCCTCACAAAAATCACACTAGAGAGGGTGATTTCAGACAAAAGGAAGGGTGGGATGAAGCCATTCTCTATGTTTATCTCTAAGCTGTCATGTGCCAGTACACATCAGCCCGTTGCAGGCCCAACGGGTCATGAGCTGTGTCCTTAGAGGTCCTCGTAATACACCATCAATGGGGCCTTATGCCACAATGATTCAGCTATTCAAGGCCCTTGCAACTTGACGTGATGCCATTCTCTTGCCATGTCTGCCGTGCTGGAAGGAGCTCCTTCAGTGTCCCCACAGACTGTTTAATTGCTAGATCTGCCATAACCTGGAAGCCCAGTTTGGCTGAATCCCTCTGATTCCTCCTGGCCTAATTTCTGACTCTATCTTTTTTGTAGAGATCCACACAGGAAATCTTGGATGAGTTGCTCCAAGGGTTCAATGACTCCATCTACCCCCGAGAAGCACAGGTGCATCAGGGCACCGGCTACAAGCATGGCCGGTCTGGGCTGAGAACAAGTCCCATTTATGGTGAAAGTCAGGACCCACAGATGATCAGGGCAAGCCAAGCACCTGAACTAGAAACAACTGGCTCCCCTGGGGACTGCTGATAAAAGGTACTCTCCCCTGCTCCTTCCTCCCTAAGTCAGGTACAGACGAAGGTACATCAGCTTAGGGGAAATGCCATGCAGCCCGTTCTTTGGTCTCTTCTCAGGCCCCATCTATGGGATGTTGAGCAGCATTTGAGGTGCTAACCCTCTGTGTTCTATCTGCAGTTGGATGTTTATGGATGACTCCATGGAATACTTGTCTTCATAAAAGCTCTGAGTTGAGAGAAATGCGAGTGTTGCTCAGCTATTCATGTGTGTGGAAGTTTCCAATGCTCGGCCCTGCGTCCCAACCAACCAATGGTACTTAGAAGCCTAAAACCTTTTTCTGTGTGGGCCCTGAAATTCTTTTTCCTGTACAACTTCCTGAGGGGATGGGTGTCTTTAGGCTGAGCGCCAGACTCTGATCTTCCCAGTGGCTTGTGGTTTGGAAGCTGACTACAGTGCCCCTCCTTGTGTCTCTGGTGTGGAAAGGAATCATCCACCCTGACCACAGATGAGGCCTGGACCAAGCGGACGCACCACGAAGGCAGAATGGATACTTTTGTACAGTCCCTGCTGCGATCCTTCCAGGAGAGGAGCCTCTCAGAAAACACAGTCGTTTTCCGTGTCTACCAGGTGTTCAGCACAGCCCAAAAGGTCCTGGGCCACGAGTTCCACAGGTGAGTGACCACCCTATACTCAGCAGAGGCCCTGAGGCTCACCTCTACTACCGGTATGTTTTGGGAATGTCACTGCTCCTCTCTGAGCTTCCTTTTCCTCCTCTGAGAAGGGCTGTGGAAGAGGATGAACCTCATGGGGCTACTGTGGGCAATCATGGCAGAAAACATGGCCTAGAATTCTCTGCTCCCTGGACCTGTCGAAACGGCTGCTGGGCATCTTCCTGTGGAGCAGCTGTCTCTCGAAGAAGAAGCTCTCCACATCAAGCCTCATGGGCCTGTGGCACCCTTGGTTTACAGAAGCATGTGAAAAGCAGACCGTTTTCCTGTTTGCAAGGACTTCTGGGATTCCATCTATTTGGCCCTGCTCCTTGTCCTTCATGTGCCCAGATCAGAGGTCACTGGGGAAGGCAGAGCAGCTCATGGTCCACTCAGTAGACAGAAAGTGCTGGTTGGGATTCCTTTCTCCAAGAATAGAAATAAAGCCCTGAGGATTGCAGACACATTTCTAAGCACTAAGATCATTGAAAGAATACAGTAGATACTCGGTCTCGGTCTCAAGTCCAATCAGAGTGTGTCAGACAGTCAATCTACCTGTCCTAGGCAAGCATGTCCACAGTTGGTTAGATGTGACATGTTCATGGCCGCCGCAGGGGATGAATGAATCCACCCACATTTCGACCACTCGGATGGACAATAAAATCAAGGTAGGGCACTGGGTGGGCTCAGTCAGTGAGGTCCCTGCTTTCAGGTCAGGCCATGTTCCCGGGGGACTTGCTTTGAGACCTCCATTGGGCTCCCTGCTCAGTGGGGAGCCTGCTTCGCCCTCTCCCTCTGCAGCTCACCCTGCTTATTCTTTTTTTTAATTTTTATTTTAATTTTTATTTTCTTTCACACTACACATACATTATCTATTTATTTATTTAGTTTTATTTTATTATTCTTTAATAATAAATTTATTTGCTATTGGTGTTCAATTGGCCAACATACATAATAACACCCCATGCTCATCCCGTCAAGTGCTCTCCTCAGTGCCTGTCACACATTCACCCCCACCCACTGTCCTCCTCCCCTTCCACCAACCCTAGTTCATTTCCCAGAGTTAGGAGTCTTTTTTTTTTTTTTTCAGAGTTAGGAGTCTTTATGTTCTGTCTCACTTTCTGATATTTCCCACACATTTCTTCTCCCTTCCCTTCGATTCCCTTTCACTATTATTTATATTCCACAAATGAATGAGAACATATAATGTTTGTCCTTCTCCGATTGACTTACTTCACTCAGCATAATACCCTCCAGTTCCATCCACGCTGAAGCAAATGGTGGGTATTTGTCATTTCTAATGACTAAGTATATTCCATTGTATACATAAACCACATCTTCTTTACCATTCATTTTTTGATGGACACCGAGGCTCCTTCCACAGTTTGGCTATTGTGGACATCGCTGCTATAAACATCTGGGTACAGGTGTCCCGGTGTTTCATTGCATCTGCATCTTTGGGGTAAGTCAACAGTGCAATTGCTGGGTTGCAGGGCAAGTCTATTTCTAACTCTTTTTTTTAATTTTTATTTATTTATGATAGTCACCCAGAGATAGAGAGAGAGGTAGAGACATAGGCAGAGGGAGAAGCAGGCTCCATGCACCGGGAGCCCGACATGGGATTCGATCCCGGGTCTCCAGGATCACGCCCTGGGCCAAAGGCAGGCGCTAAACCGGTGCGCCACCCAGGGATCCCCTATTTCTAACTCTTTGAGGAACTTCCACACAGTTTTCCCAGAAAACATGGCAGAAAACATGTGGCTGCACCAGTTCACATTCCCACCAACAGTTAAGAGGGTTCCCTTTTCTCCGTATCCTCCGTATTTGTGGTTTCCTACCTTGTTAATTTCTTCCATTCTCACTGGTGTGAGGTGGTATCTCATTGTGGTTTTGATTTGTTTTTCCCTGATGGCAAGTGATGCAGAGCATTTTCTCATGTACATGTTGGTCACGTCTGCGTCTTCTTCTGTGAGATTTCTGTCCGTGTCTTTGCCCATTTCATGATTGGATTGTTTGTTTCTTTGGTGTTGAGTTTAAGAAGTTCTTTATAGATCTTGGAAACTAGCCCTTTATCTGATACTTCATTTGCAAATATCTTCTCCCATTCTGTAGGTTGTCTTTGAGATTTGTTGACTGTATACTTTGCTGTGAAAAAGCTTCTTATCTTGATGAAGTCCCAATAGTTCATTTTTGCTTTTGTTTCTTTGGCCTTCGTGGATGAATCTTGCAAGAAGTTACTGTGGCTGAGTTCAAAAAACGGTGTAGCCTGTGTTCTCCTCTAGGATTTTGATGTAATCTTCTCTCACAGTTAGATCTTTCATCCATTTTGAGTTCATCTTTGTGCCTGGTGCAAGACAATGGACTAGTTTCATTCTTCTGCATGTGGATGTCCAATTTTCCCAGCATCTTTTATTGAAGAGACTGTCTTTCTTCTAGTGGATAGTCTTTCTACCTTTATCGAATATTAGTTGACCATAAAGTTGAGGTTCCACTTCTGGATTCTCTATTCTGTTCCATTGATCTATGTGTCTGTTTTTGTGCCAGTACCACACTGTCTTGATGACCACAGCTTTGTAGTGCAACCTGAAGTCTGGCATTGTGAGGCCCCCAGATATGGTTTTCTTTTTTAAAATTCCCATGGCTATTCGGGGTCTTTTCTGATTCCACACAAATCTTAAAATAATTTGTTCCAACTCTCTGAAGAAAGTCCATGGTATTTTGATAGGGATTGCATTAAACGTGTAAATTGCCCTGGGTAACATTGACATTTTCACAATATTAATTCTGCCAATCCATGAGCATGGAATATTTTTCCATCTCTTTGTGTCTTCCTCAATTTCTTTCAGAAGTGTTCTATAGTTTTTAGGGTATAGATCGTTTACCTCTTTGGTTAGGTTTATTCCTAGGTATCTTATGCTTTTGGGTGCAATTGTAACTGGGATTGACTCCTTAATTTCTCTTTCTTCAGTCTCATTGTTAGTGTATAGAAATGCCACTGATTTCTGGGCATGATTTTGTATCCTGCCACGTTACCAAATTGCTATATGAGTTCCAGCAATCTTGGGGTGTAGACTTTTGGGGTTTCTAGTAGAGTATCATGTCTTCCTTAAAGAAGGAGAGTTTGACTCTTCTTTGCCAATTCGAATGCCTTTATTTTATTTTATTTTTTTTTCGAATGCCTTTAATGTCTTTTTGTTGTCTGAGTGCTGAGGCTAGGACTTCCAGTACTATGTTGAATAGCAGTGGTGAGAGTGGACATCCCTGTCTTGTTCCTGATCTTAGGGGAAAGGCTCCCAGTGCTTCCCCATTGAGAATGATATTTGCTGTGGGATTTTCGTAGATGGGTTTTAAGATGTTGAGGAATGTTCCCTCTATCCCTACACTCTGAAGAGTTTTGATCAGGAATGGATGCTGTATTTTGTCAAATGCCTTCTCTTCATCTAATGAGAGGATCACATGGCTCTTGGTATTTCTCTTGCTGATATGATGAATCACATTGATTATTTTACGAGTGTTCAACCAGCCTTGTGTCCCGGGGATAAATCCTACTTGGTCATGGTGAATAATTTTCTTAATGTACTGTTGGATCCTATTGGCTAGTATCTTGTTGAGAATTTTTGCATCCATATTCATCAGGGATATTGGTCTTTAATTCTCCTTTTTGGTGGGATCTTTGTCTCGTTTTAGAATTAAAGGAATGCTGGCCTCATAGAATGAACTTGGAAGTACTCCATCTCTTTCTATCTTTCCAAACAGCTTTAGGAGAATAGGTATGGTTTCTTCTTTAAACGTTTGATAGAATTCCCCTGGGAAGCCATCTGGCCCTGGACTCTTGTATCTTGGGAGGTTTTTGATGACTGCTTCAATTTCCTCCCTGGTTATTGGCCTGCTCAGGTTTTCTATTTCTTCCTGTTCCAGTTTTGGTAGTTTGTGGCTTTCCAGGAATGCGTCCATTTCTTCTAGATTGCCTAATTTATTGGCGTATAGCTGTTCATAATATGTTTTTAAAATCGTTTGTATTTCCTTGGTGTTGGTAGTGATCTCTCCTTTCTCATTCATGATTTTATTAATTTGAGTCTTCTCTCTCTTCTTTTTAATAAGGCTGGCTAATGGTTTATCTACCTTATTGATTCTTTCAAAGAACCAACTCCTGGTTTTGTTGATCTGTTCCACAGTTCTTCTGGTCTCGATTTCGTTGAGTTCTGCTTGAATCTTTATTTACTCTCTTCTTCTGCTGGGTGTAGGATCTATTTGTTGTTTTTTCTCTCGCTCCTTTATGTGTAAGGTTAGCTTTTGTATTTGAGTTCTTTCCAGTTTTTGAATGGATGCTTGTATTGCGATGTATTTCCCCCTTAGGACTGCTTTTGCTGCATCCCAAAGATTTTGAACGGTTGTATCTTCATTCTCATTAGTTTCCATGAATCTTTTTAATTCTTCCTTAATTTCCTGGTTGACCATTTCATCTTTAACAGGATGGTCCTTAACCTCCACGTGTTTGAGGTCCTTCCAAACTTCTTGTTGTGATTTATTTCTAATTTCAAGGCATTGTGGTCTGAGATTATGCAGGGGACGATCCCAATCTTTTGGTATCGGTTCAGACCCAATTTGTGACCCAGTATGTGGTCTATTCTGGAGAAAGTTCCATGTGTACTTGAGAAGAATCTGTATTCAGTTGAGTATGGATGTAAAGTTCTGTAGATATCTGTGAAATCCATCTGGTCCCATGTATCAATTGCAGCTCTCATTTCTTTGGAGATGTTGCGCTTAGAAGACCTATCTAGTATAGAAAGAGCTAGATTGAAGTCACCAAGGATAAGTGTATTATTATCTAAGTATTTCTTCACTTTGGTAATTAATTGATTGATATATTTGGCCGCTCCGACATTCGGGGCATATATATTGAAGATTGTTAAGTCCTCTTGTTGGATAGATCCTTTAAGTATGATATAGTGTCGCTCTTCATCTCTCAATACAGTCTTCAGGGTAAATTTTAGTTTATCTGAGATAAGGATGGCTACCCCTGCTTTCTTTTGAGGATCAATTTGAATATTTCAATTTGAATGGTAAATGGTTCTCCAACATTTTATTTTCAGGCTGTAGGTGTCCTTCTGTCTAAAATGGGTCTCTTGTATACAGCAAATAGATGGGTCCTGCTTTTTTATCCAGTCTGAGGCCTTGCGCCTTTTGATGGGGTCATTAAGCCCGTTCATGTTCAGAGTTACTATTGAAAGATATGAGTTTAGTGTCATCATGATATCTATTCAGTCCCTGTTTTTGTGGATTGTTCCACTGGACTTCTTCTTAAAGGGGAATTTTGAGAGTCCCCCTTAAAATTTCTTGCCGAGCTAGTTTGGAGGTCACATATTCTTTTAGTTGCTGCCTGTCTTGGAAGCTCTTTATCTCTCCTTCCATTTTGAATGAGAGCATTGCTGGATAAAGTATTCTTGGTTGCATGTTCTCATTTAGGACCCTGAATATATCCGGCCAGCCCTTTCTGGCCTGCCAGGTCTCTGTGGACAGGTCTGCTGTTACCCTAATATTCTTCCCCATAAAAGTCAGGGATTTCTTGTCTCTTGCTGCTTTAAGGAACTTCTCTTTATCTTTGGAATTTGCAAGCTTCACTATTAAATGTCGAGGTGTTGAACGGTTTTTATTGATTTTAGGTGGGGATCTCTCTATTTCCTGGATCTGAATGCCTGTTTCCCTTCCCAGATTAGGAAAGTTTTCAGCTTGGATTTGTTCAAATACATATTCTGGCCCTCTGTCCTTTCGGCGCCCTCGGGAACCCCAATAAAACATAGGTTTTTCTTTCTCAGGCCATCGTTTATTTCCCTTAATCTGTCTTCATGGTCTTTTAATTGTCTGTCTCTTTTTTCCTCAGTTTCCCTCTTTGCCATCAACTTGTCTTCTATGTCACTCACTCATTCTTCCTCCTCGTTAACCCTCGTCGTTAGGACTTCTAGTTTGGATTGCATCTCATTCAATTGATTTTTAATTTCTGCCTGATTGGATCTAAATTTTGCAGTCATGAAGTCTCTTGAATCCTTTATGCTTTTTTCTCGAGCCACCAGTAGCTGTATAATAGTGCTTCTGAATTGGCTTTCTGACATTGAATTTTAATCCACATTTTGTAACTCTTTGGGAGAGAGGACTGTTTCTGATTCTTTCTTTTGAGGTGAGGTTTTCCTTCTAGTCATTTCTCTCCCTGTGTAGTGGCCAAAAACAAGTTGTATCGGCCTCTCCTCTCTTTTTCTCCGGATCCTGGGCTCTTCCCCGGCGCCCAGTGCTCCCAGGAAGTGCTGTTGGATTCACAATCCCAGCTGCGCAGCCGCCTCTCCGCAGAGCCGCTGCCCGAGCCCCTCCGAGCTGCTCCCGGGTCAATGTGTGCGTGTGCTGCAGCCCTTTAGGGCGCTTGGCACACTCTCCCTGTTGTGCGGTTGCTCTGTTAGTGTCCCAGGGAGCCTGAGGGCATCCCCGCCCTCCTGGTGTCCGGCTCTAAGTCCCTGCCAGAGCCCCTCCCCCCGGGAAGATTGGTGAAGCTCCTGCTTCTCTGGGATGGAGCTCTCCTGTCCTGGGGGCACTCACCCGGGCCTTAGCCTGGCTCCTCGTGGGGCCCCTCCCCCTTGGATGCCTTTTGTTTCTTTATTTCTTTTTTCCCTGTCTTCCTATCTTGATAGAAGCAGGAACACTTCTCACTGTAGCATTCCAGCTATTCTCTCTTTAAATCTCAGCCTGAATTTGTAGATTTTCAGGATGATTTGAAGTTTATCTAGGTAATTTGGTGGGGACAGGTGATTTTGGGGACTCTACTCTTCTGCCTTCTTGCCCCTGCCCCCGCTTTCATATCTTGAGATGTAAATTTTGTCTGATTTGTAATGTTCCTTTCTTTTGCCTTCTTAACTTTATATGTGACCTGAATTTTCCATAACTTGTCTTTAGATTGCATCTAGGCATTGCAATAAAAGCCAACCCAATGTGTGTGTGTTTATATATATATTTTAAAATCTGGGGCTAGCCAGCATGTGTTTTAGGGCAGAGGATGCACACAGATGCCTTGTTGGGGGTACTGATTCATCTGCAACCCAGATGGTGGGTAATACCTTTTCTTTCCTTTTTTTTTTTTAATTTGTGTCCACTGCCAGACTGTCAGCTCAGCAGTGTACACTTCATAGGGGACTCTTCCCATGGCCTACTTCAGAAAAAAATTAAACACACCCCCACAAAGCCAAACATTCTGACTATAAAGAAGAAGAAAAAAATACTGCCCAATACTGCTTGAAAACAGGCCTTGTTCCTGGGATCCTAGCAATAATGCTTAATTAAAACACTTGATTAGAATAATCAGTTTAGGCCTGATAGGCTCCCAGCCTCCTGGAGATGTCTAAATCTACATACAGACTGGCTGATGAGAGGATGCTTTAGTTCAGCAATTCCAGGCTGGCAGCCCAGGGCTTTGATTTCAGTCTGAAAAGGCGGGCTTCATCATGCTTGTTTTGTAGTGACAACATGTTGATCTAACAAGAATCAGGTCACTCCACTTGGCAAACTGGTATATTTTTTTTCCTCCTCAAATTAGAGTTTAATGTGCTCCAACTGGGGAAATCCAGAAAAATACATGTGGATTCCTACTTTCGTTTTTGAGACTCCTTTCCTTAAGAGTAATGTCTGAACAAATGCAAAGAAAAGCACTGTAGGTAGAAACTGTACCTTAGAAAATAATTTTCTGGATGTGGGGTATGCCACTGGCACATCTCTGAAATTCCCATCCACCTGTTTACATTCATCACACAAGACCCAACACTTGCATGTGATTTTAAGTGCCAGACCTGAACATAAGCACAACACCTGATTTTTTTTTTCACTCGGGCTGCTTACCACATCAAACCTTACATTGAACCACTTCTGCTTTCAATGGAATACACCAGCATCTTAAAACGCGATTATTAAAAAAAAAAACGCGATTATTTGTTCAACAAACATAGTAATTAGTGTATACACTATGGCAATTTGTAAGCATTTAGGGAGAGAAAGGTTCATTTCTCTTTTTTTTTCTTTTTTTTTTCATTTCTCTTTTTTTTAATTTATTTTTTATTGGTGTTCAATTTACTAACATACAGAATAACCCCCAGTGCCCGTCACCCATTCACTCCCACCCCCCGCCCTTCTCCCCTTCTACCACCCCTAGTTCATTTCCCAGAGTTAGCAGTCTTTACGTTCTGTCTCCCTTTCTGATATTTCCCACACATTTCTTCTCCCTTCCCTTATATTCCCTTTCACTATTATTTATATTCCCCAAATGAATGAGAACATATAATGTTTGTCCTTCTCCGACTGACTTACTTCACTCAGCATAATACCCTCCAGTTCCATCCACGTTGAAGCAAATGGTGGGTATTTGTCATTTCTAATAGCTGAGTAATATTCCATTGTATACATAAACCACATCTTCTTTATCCATTCATCTTTTGTTGGACACCGAGGCTCCTTCCACAGTTTGGCTATCGTGGCCATTGCTGCTAGAAACATCAGGGTGCAGGTGTCCCGGCGTTTCATTGCATTTGTATCTTTGGGGTAAATCCCCAACAGTGCAGTTGCTGGGTCGTAGGGCAGACTATTTTTAACTGTTTGAGGAACCTCCACACAGTTTTCCAGAGTGGCTGCACCAGTTCACATTCCCACCAACAGTGTAAGAGGGTTCCCTTTTCTCCGCATCCTCTCCAACATTTGTTGTTTCCTGCCTTGTTAATTTGCCCCATTCTCCCTGGTGTGAGGTGGTATCTCATTGTGGTTTTGATTTCTTTTTCCCTGATGGCAAGTGATGCAGAGCATTTTCTCATATGCATGTTGGCCATGTCTATGTCTTCCTCTGTGAGATTTCTGTTCATGTCTTTTGCCCATTTCATGATTGGATGGTTTGTTTCTTTGGTGTTGAGTTTAATAAGTTCTTTATAGATCTTGGAAACTAGCCCTTTATCTGATATGTCATTTGCAAATATCTTCTCCCATTCTGTAGGTTGTCTTTGAGTTTTGTGGACTGTATCCTTTGCTGTGCAAAAGCTTCTTATCTTGATGAAGTTCCAATAGTTCATTTTTGCTTTTGTTTCTTTTGCCTTCGTGGATGTATCTTGCACGAAGTTACTATGGCCGAGTTCAAAAAGGGTGTTGCCTGTGTTCTTCTCTAGGATTTTGATGGAATCTTGTCTCACATTTAGATCTTTCATCCATTTTGAGTTTATCTTTGTGTATGGTGAAAGAGAGTGGTCTAGTTTCATTCTTCTGCGTGTGGATGTCCAATTTTCCCAGCACCATTTATTGAAGAGACTGTCTTTCTTCCAATGGATAGTCTTTCCTCCTTTATCGAATATTAGTTGGCCATAAAGTCGAGGGTCCACTTCTGGATTCTCTATTCTGTTCCATGTGTGTCTATGTGTCTGTTTTTGTGCCAGTACCACACTGTCTTGATGACCACAGCTTTGTAGTACAACCTGAAATCTGGCATTGTGTGGCCTCCAGATATGGTTTTCTTTTTTAAAATTCCCATGGCTATTCGGGGTCTTTTCTGATTCCACACAAATCTTAAAATAATTTGTTCTAACTCTCTGAAGAAAGTCCATGGTATTTTGATAGGGATTGCATTAAACGTGTATATTGCCCTGGGTAACATTGACATTTTCACAATATTAATTCTGCCAATCCATGAGCATGGAATATTTTTCCATCTCTTTGTGTCTTCCTCAATTTCTTTCAGAAGTGTTCTATAGTTTTGAGGGTATAGATCCTTTACATCTTTGGTTAGGTTCATTCCTAGGTATCTTATGCTTTTGGGTGCAATTGTAAATAGGATTGACTCCTTAATTTCTCGTTCTTCAGTCTCATTGTTAGTGTATAGAAATGCCACTGACTTCTGGGCATTGATTTTGTATCCTGCCACGCTACCGAATTGCTGTATGAGTTCTAGCAATCTTGGGGTGGAGACTTTTGGGTTTTCTAAGTAGAGTATCATGTCATCGGCGAAGAGGGAGAGTTTGACTTCTTCTTTACCAATTTGAATGCCTTTAATATCTTTTTGTTGTCTGATTGCTGAGGCTAGGACTTCCAGTACTATGTTGAACAGCAGTGGTGAGAGTGGACATCCCTGTCTTGTTCCTGATCTTAGGGGAAAGGCTCCTAGTGCTTCCCCATTGAGAATGATATTTGCTGTGGGCTTTTCATAGATGGCTTTTAAGAAGTCGAGGAATGTTCCCTCTATCCCTACACTCTGAAGAGTTTTGATCAGGAATGGATGCTGTATTTTGTCAAATGCTTTCTCTGCATCCAATGAGAGGATCATATGGTTCTTGGTTTTTCTCTTGCTGATATGATGAATCACATTGATTGCTTTACAGGTGTTGAACCAGCCTTGTGTCCCAGGGATAAATCCTACTTGGTCATGGTGAATAATTTTCTTAATGTACTGTTGGATCCTATTGGCCAGTATCTTGTTGAGAATTTTTGCATCCATGTTCATCAGGGATATTGGTCTGTAATTCTCCTTTTTGGTGGGGTCTTTGTCTGGCTTTGGAATTAAGGTGATGCTGGCTTCATAGAACGAATTTGGAAGTACTCCATCTCTTTCTATCTTTCCAAACAACTTTAGTAGAATAGGTATGGTTTCTTCTTTAAACGTTTGATAAAATTCCCCTGGGAAGCCATCTGGCCCTGGACTCTTGTATCTTGGGAGGTTTTTGATGACTGCTTCAATTTCCTCCCTGGTTATTGGCCTGTTCAGGTTTTCTATTTCTTCCTGTTCCAGTTTTGGTAGTTTGTGGCTTTCCAGGAATACGTCCATTTCTCTTAGATTGCCTAATTTATTGGCGTATAGCTGTTCATAATATGTTTTTAAAATCGTTTGTATTTCCTTGGTGTTGGTAGTGATCTCTCCTTTCTCATTCATGATTTTATTAATTTGAGTCTTCTCTCTCTTCTTTTTAATAAGGCTGGCTAATGGTTTATCTATCTTATTAATCCTTTCAAAGAATCAACTCCTGGTTCTGTTGATCTGTTCCACAGTTCTTCTGGTCTCGATTTCGTTGAGTTCTGCTTGAATCTTTCTTAACTCCCTTCTTCTCTTGGGTGTAGGATCTATTTGCTGTTTTTTCTCTAGCTCCTTTATGTGTAAGGTTAGCTTTTGTATTTGAGTTCTTTCCAGGTTTTGAATGGATGCTTGTATTGTGATGTATTTCCCCCTTAGGACTGCTTTTGCTGCATCCCAAAGATTTTGGATGGTTGTATCTTCATTCTCATTAGTTTCCATGAATCTTTTTAATTCTTCCTTAATTTCCTGGTTGACCCTTTCATCTTTTAGCACGATGGTCCTTAACCTCCACGTGTTTGAGGTCCTTCCAAACTTCTTGTTGTGATTTAGTTCTAATTTCAAGGCATTATGGTCTGAGAATATGCCGGGGACGATCCCAATCTTTTGGTATCGGTTCAGACCTGATTTGTGACCCAATATGTGGTCTATTCTGGAGAAAGCTCCATGTGCACTTGAGAAGAATGTGTATTCAGTTGAGTATGGATGTAAAGTTCTGTAGATATCTGTGAAATCCATCTGGTCCAGTGTATCATTTAAAACTCTCGTTTCTCTGGAGATGTTGTGCTTAGAAGACCTATCGAGTATAGAAAGAGCTAGATTGAAGTCACCAAGGATAAGTGTATTATTATCTAAGTATTTCTTCACTTTGGTTAATAATTGATTTATGTATTTGGCAGCTCCCACATTCGGGGCATATATATTGAGGATTGTTAAGTCCTCTTGTTGAATAGATCCTTTAAGTATGATATAGTGTCCCTCTTCATCTCTCACTACAGTCTTTGGGGTAAATTTTAGTTTATCTGATATAAGGATGGCTACCCCTGCTTTCTTTTGAGGACCATTCAAATGGTAAATGGTTCTCCAACCTTTTATTTTCAGGCTGTAGGTGTACTTCTGTCTAAAATGAGTCTCTTGTAGACAGCAAATAGATGGGTCCTGCTTTTTTATCCAGTCTGAAACCCTGCGCCTTTTGATGGTGTCATTAAGGCCATTCACATTCAGAGTTACTATTGAGAGATATGAATTTAGTGTCATCATGATAATTACTCAGTCCTTGTTTTTGTGGATTGTTCCACTGGACTTCTTCTTAAAGGGGAATTTTAAGAGTCCCCCTTAAAATTTCTTGCAGAGCTGGTTTGGAGGTCACATATTCTTTTAGTTGCTGCCTGTCTTGGAAGCTCTTTATCTCTCCTTCCATTCTGACAGAGAGCCTTGCTGGATAAAGTATTCTTGGTTGCATGTTCTTCTCATTTAGGACCCTGAATATATCCGGCCAGCCCTTTCTGGCCTGCCAGGTCTCTGTGGAGAGGTCTGCTGTTACCCTAATACTCCTCCCCATAAAAGTAAGGGATTTCTTGTCTCTTGCTGCTTTAAGGTTCTTCTCTTTATCTTTGGAATTTGCAAGCTTCACTATTAAATGTCAAGGTGTTGAACGGTTTTTATTGATTTTAGGCGGGGATCTCTCTATTTCCTGGATCTGAATGCCTGTTTCCCTTCCCAGATTAGGAAAGTTTTCAGCTAGAATTTGTTCAAATACATATTCTGGCCCTCTGTCCCTTTCAGCACCCTGGGGAACATCAATTAAACGTAGGTTTTTCTTCCTCAGGCTGTCGTTTATTTTCCTTAATCTATCTTCATGGTCTTTTAATTGTTTGTCTCTTTTTTCCTCAGTTTCCCTCTTTGCTATCAACTTGTCTTCTATGTCACTCACTCGTTCTTGCACCTCGTTAACCCTCGTCGTTAGGACTTCTAGTTTGGATTGCATCTCATTCAATTGATTTTTAATTTCTGCCTGATTAGCTCTAAATTCTGGAGTCATGAAGTCTCTTGTGTCCTTTATGCTTTTTTCTCGAGCCACCAGTAGCTGTATAATAGTGCTTCTAAATTGGCTTTCTGACATTGAATTTTAATCCAGATTTTGTAACTCTGTGGGAGAGAGGACTGTTTCTGATTCTTTCTTTGAGGTGAGGTTTTCCTTCTAGTCATTTTGCTCAGTGCAGAGTGGCCAAATCAAGTTGTATTGGGAAAAGGAGAAAAAGAGAGGAGAGAAAGAGAAAAAAAAGGAAGAAAAAAACGAAAAAAAAAGAAGAAAAAGATGGGACCCCTGGGTGGCGCAGCGGTTTGGCGCCTGCCTTTGCCCCAGGGCCCGATCCTGGAGACCCGGGATCGAATCCCACGTCAGGCTCCCGGTGCATGGGGCCTGCTTCTCCCTCTGCCTGTGTCTCTGCCTCTCTCTCTCTCTCTGTGTGTGTGACTATCATAAATAATAAATAAAAAAATTAAAAAAAAAAGAAGAAAAAGAGAAAGAAAAAGAAAGAAAGGAGAAAAAGGGGGGTGGGGGAAGGAAACAAATCAAAAAGCAAAAAAAAAAAAAGAACCACGGGGGAGTATCTTCTGATTCTGTGTACTTTAAGTCCCTTGGCTTCCCCTGGAAGTTGTCAGTCAGTCTAGCTGGTCTTCTGGGGGAGGGGCCTACTGTGCTGATTTTCAGGTGTTAGCAGTTGGGGGAGCTGCTGTGCCCCTGCCTGGTGCAGGGCTCAGTGGGGGTTGTTTACCCCGTGAGTCCCCAGGAGCAACAGCCCTCGTGGCGGGGCCAGCTCTGGAAACCTGGATTCAGCCCCCGCAGGAACTCCGGAGCTCTCCATCTGCAGGGCCTGGAGGCTCCGGGGCGGGCCGCTGATCTGCTCAGCTGGGACAGGAGCGTCCTTGCTGTCCTGGGCCCTCCCGGCCTCTGCCTGTCCCGGGGGGAGGCCGGATCCTGGGCTGTGTCCCGGCACCCTGTGCTCTGGAGCCTGCGCTGTTGGATTCGCGCTCCCGGGCTGCGCAACCCCCTCCGCGGAGCCGCCGCCCGAGCCCCTCCGAGCTGCTCCTGGAACCGCGCAGCCCCTTCCGCACGGAGCCTCTTCCTCTGCCCAAGCCCCTCCAGCTGCTCTGGGTCCCACCGGGTCCCGCCGTGTGCGCTGCAGCCCTTAGAGAGCTCGGCGCACTCTCCTGGGCGCGCAGTTGCTCTGTTACTGTCCCAGGGAGCCGGAGGGCATCCTCGCCCTTCTGGGTCCTGCTCCAACTCCCCGAGAGCCCCTTTCCACCCGGAAAGGTTGGTGCAGCTCCTGCTTCTCCGGGACGGGGCTCTCCTGTCCTGGGGACACTCGCCCCGGCCTCAGCCCAGCTCCTCGCGGGGCCCCTCCCCTTGGAGGCCTTTGTTTCTTTTTTCCCCGTCTTCCTACCTTGATAGAAGCGCAAACTCTTCTCACTGTAGCATTCCAGGTGGTCTCTCTTTAATTCTCAGGCCGAATTCATAGATTTTCAGGATAATTTGAAGGTTTTCTAGGTAATTTGGTGGAGACAGGTGATTTGGAGACCCTACTCTTCCGCCATCTTGCCCCTCCGACACAACACCTGATTATAAACACCTCAAATCGACACCAGCCCTCAAGCAACTTTAAAAGGTGAGGAGAGAATCGAATCCTGCCCGGAATGATGCTGTTTCTCTCACCTGCTGAACAGCAAATCAGCTGTTGGAGGTGCTTTTGAAATGGAGGGTTCCAAAAGGGGAAGCCAGGAAGGCAGTGATAATGTCCAGTCTGGGGCAAACCACCCAGGGAAGCACCCACAGCAGCCCCCTCACTGTAATGCAGAGAACTGCACCCACTCCCTTGGGGACAGGGCCTTCTTGCAGAGGGGAGCCCCCACCCCAGCCTACATCCCCACACTGGAGCCTTGCAGGACCACTCAGCTCTTACTCTTTTCACAAATACCCAGATTCTATCTCACTTTCTCTGAAAGCAGTGAGCTGCTCCCAACACCCCAGTCCAGGAAATGCATCAAATTCTAGCAGTGGAGCCTGAAGAAACTTAGAGAAGTTGGAGTGTGTTGCTCAAGTTCGCAGAAGCGGCTCAGGCCAAGGTGAGCAAAGATTTCCTGCCAGCGAGCACCCTCCACTGCCTCATCTCCTCTCCTGATAACCCTACCCAGGGAGGCCCTGGGCACACCCCTTTCCACTCTTATTCCCTCAGGGCAACTAGTCTTTGCAAAGAGGCCAGAATTTAGAGCCACGAATTACATTTTGCACCATATAAATGTAAAAATGCCCAGGCCCACTCACAGGGCATGTGTCCTGAGCTCGCTTCTGCCTGCCAACATTTCTACTTCCTCAGTCTCCTCACCTTAGGTAAGAAAGTCTGCCTCGCAGTATTAATGACTTCGGAATTTCTAACAAGACTTCTGAAAGAATGGCCACTGATTTGCACAGATGCCTGTGTCAGACTATTTATCTAGATTTTCCATAAGCTATTCATCTGGCTTTGGTCATCCTACTAAGCCAACAAAAAATTTAAAAATGAGTTATAACTCATCGTGACCTATTTTAACCACAGAATTAAGCCAGAGTAGCAAGGAGGTACCGAGAAACCACCGAAGTTTTCCACCTTCTAATTTAAACCACATAATGAATGTCCTCTCTTGCCAGAGTTCCCATTTGCATTTCACCACCTCTGCTAATCAGTGGTCTTTCGGTGTCAGTTAATTATTGAGAACTTTTAGGTAAATTGAGAAAACCTTTTCATTTATGAACTGACTTGAAATTCGGTTGGGGAGGAATACAGGATTCCTGAAATGTCCCATGTGCAGAGAATTTACTAGAACTGATTCTAAACCCAGAGCAGCGTCATTATTCATTTTAGCGTTAATGGGTTCCACAAAGCAAATTTAATCAATCCTTTTGGGACCTAAGCTGGGGAAAATTAAAATTAGGAGCATAAATTGTGACTTCTAGGGCAAGACAGTGGCTTGGTTACATCCTCCTGCTTATAGAGTGAATTGTGAGCTGGGCCCTAGCCAAGAGCAGTCGGCCTGCATTTCGGAAGAGAAATCACCTCCTTTTCCATGTGTGCAAAGATTTCCTGAATTCCACTCACAGTGGCTATTTCTGTGATGCATACAGAAATATGCAGGCAACTCACTCCGTACAACTGACAGGATTTCCAAGTGGTCCACTGCCTGGCTCAAAATGAATTCCTTAAAATTCTCGCAAGCTGACTTTATCAGGGGGGTGTGAGAGAAGCATAAATACCCAAGGAGAGAAAGCAACAAGGTCTGTGACCAGAAGGCTGAAAATGGAAGCGCTCAGGGGTCGTCTGTAAGGACGTACACCAAGGGTCCTTTCGACCTGACTGCCTATCACAGAAGTGAGTAATGACATTTGCATATGTGCAGAGACTGCCCTATCCCAAATTTTCCTTCAGCACTAATGCCAGGGAGATTCTAGAGATGCTGGTCAACCGATTCTACAGGACCTTCTACAAAAGTCATCCCAGGACTCCTGTCTCTACATGTCCCTTTGCTCACACCTGCCTCCCTCTCACCCTCTCTCTTCCTCTCTCACTGGATCTACCCTGGCAGACACCGTCTGGGCTGCAAACCCTTCAAGTTGTATGGAAACATGCACATCACTGAGGTGTAGAAGGAGAACCATACACCTCTGGGCAGTAGACCAGATTGACTTTAAAATAATCACATCACAGGAATTTAGAGTCTCTTGTCCCCCAACTTACTTACAAAAGGTCATAAACAACCCGGCTTTTAAACACCTCCTCATTCAGCTATGACATTATTTCTAGTTTTGACCTGGGGAGAGAGAAAGAGAGAGAGTCCTGGGGTTCAGCCTTCGGACTCAAGCTTTGACAAGTGCCACTGCATTACACAGAAAAGATGCAGGGGTGACTCAGCAGGAGGAGCTGAGCACCCTGAGGGAAGCAGCCTCTGGGGGAAGCAGAGGGCACAGCATCTTTCTCTCCATCTCAGGTGGCCCCCCTGTCCTCCCTCCACCCCCAGGCCTCTGGCTCCCATGCAAATGAGAAGCCAGCCCAACAGTTGGCTGGCAGGCGGGCAGGGCCTTCAGGATGCTCTCTTCCCCTCAACATCCCAAGGCGGCTGGGGCCAGGGTCAGCCAGGACGTGGGGGCCGTGGAGGCTGGGCTGGGCCCAGGCACTTTAAAGGAAGGGCTCTCGTGCCCCCTAGTGATGAGAATCATCTCCTTCATCTCCTTCATCTCCCCAGCCCTGCAGCAGCCCGGAGAGTAAGAATGGGGATTGAGCCATTTGCCCCCTTGTTGTCATCCAGAGAAGCCAGCGGGTGACACTTTCACGTGGCAGCCCAGGCTGGTGCCCTGCCTTCAGAAGAGGTCTGTGCTAGAGCCTGTTGTCATTTTTGGAGGCCTGTGTGAAACCCACGGCCCATACTCCCTTCCCGACTTTGCATGGAAGTGAAAAGACCAAACTTGGCACATCAAAGCCAGAATATCACCTTAGATTAAGACCAACCTGAGGGACGCGCGGGTGGCTCAGCGGGTGAGCGTCTGCCTGTGGCTCAGGGCGTGACCCCAGGGTCCTGGGATCGAGTCCTGCATCGGGCTCCCTGCATGGAGCCTGCTTCTCCCTCTGCCTGTGTCTCTGCCTCCCTCTCTCTGTCTCTCTCGTGAATAAATAAAGTCTTAAATAAATTTTTAAAAAAGATGAAGCTTATTCGACAAAGGAGGAAAGACTATCCACTAGAAAAAAAGTCTCTTCAATAAATGGTGCTGGGAAAACTGGACATCCACATGCAGAAGAATGAAACTAGTCCACTGTCTTGCACCAGGCACAAAGATAAACTCAAAATGGATGAAAGATCTAAATGTGAGACAAGATTCCATCAAAATCCTAGAGGAGAACACAGGCAACGCCCTTTTTGAACTCGGCCACAGTAACTTCTTCAAGATACATCCACGAAGACAAAAGAAACAAAGGATAAATGAACTATTGGGACTTCATCAAGATAAGAAGCTTTTGCACAGCAAAAGATACCGTCAACAAAACTAAAAGACAACCTACAGAATGGGAGAAGATATTTGCAAATGACGTATCAGATAAAGGGCTAGTTTCCAAGATCTATAAAGAACTTCTTAAACTCAACACCAAAGAAACAAACCATCCAATCATGAAATGGGCAAAAGACATGAACAGAAATATCAAAGAGGAAGACATAGACATGGCCAACAAGCACATGAGAAAATGTAAAGGAGCCTGCTAGCCAGATGCCAGAAGTAGGTAACGTGCCCCCACCGGCACCGTGGGCCCCAGGCAGGCCCCTCCTGGTAGGGTAATGAGGCCTGCCCAGCTCACCAGGAAGGGGGAGTCTGTCTCCTACCCCCTGGGGGCCCGGGTGATGGGGTGAGAGAAGCCAGGTAGAAGCTATATATATCTCTCTCCTTCTCTCTCTCTCTCCCTCTCTCTCTTTCACACACACACACACACACACACACATAGTCAGGTGCCCACCCCCCTCAGAGTCTTGCACCTCATCTCAGAGCCACAGCCTCGGGTTCACCTGGCCCTGGCCTCTGGCCAGGTGTCTCTGGGCCCTGAGCAGCACCTCCTCCCTGCTCTGATGCAGGGGTTTAGATGCGGCTCTGCGGGGCTCGTCAGCCTCCACCTCCACCCTGGAGGCCCTTCTGTGAGCTGAGGGCCCAGGGAAATGGCAGGCTGGGGAGGCAGCAAGCAGGACAGCAGGTTAGGAGAGGCATATAAAATACAGGACTCCCAGCTAAAATGGAATTTTAGACCAACAAGAAATACTTGTCAGTATTAGTATATCCCATGTCGTATTTGGGATATACTTACACTAAAAGATGTGTTTGTGGTTGATCCAAAATTCGCATTTAACAGAGTACTCTGTTCTGGTCTTTTCTGTTTTGTTTTGTTTTTTTTTTCTGTGTGCTAGATTAGGGCAACCCTAAGGTAAACCCTGATAGTGTCTCTTAGACTCATGCCCCTCCAGCTGCATGGAGGGAAGAGGAATGAGCGGCCACACTAGCTTCCCAGGGCTGCCCTCACAAAGCACCCCAGACCGGATGGTTTAACATCTTATATTTATGGAGGCCAGAGCTCTGCAATCCAGGTGCTGGTAGAGCCATGCTCTCTCTGAACACTTGGGGAGAATCCTCCCTCACTGCTTTCAGCTTCTGCGGGTTGCCAGAAATCCTTGGCATCTCTTGGCTTGTGCCAGAATCGTTCCAATTTCTGTCTCTGTCATCAAGTGCTGGTCTCTGTGTGTGCCTCCCGATATCTGTGGTCTCTGCTTGTAAGGACGGGAGTCGGTGGAGCAGGGCACACCCTGGTCCAGACGGGCCCCATCTGCCTTCACTATATCTGCAGAGGCCCCATCCCCAAAGGAGGTTCCTGGTGGACGTGAATTTGAGGGGACACTGTTCAATCCGGTCGACATTCCCTCTGCGTTCACTGACACCCGTCTCACTGAAAGCTTTCAGATCCCGATGATCATAAAATCGACCAAAAAACAGATATCCCATATCTGCTCCCAGAGTCCATGAGGCCACACTCGCATGAGTCAGGGCGGCAGGAGCTGTCCCTCTGAAACAACTCTGGCATGAGTGGGGGAGGCTGAAGCCGCCTCTCTCCTCTTCCTGCAAAATGCCCATCAGAAATAGCCCCCCGTTGGGCCTGAGAAACACACCCGATGCCACCAACACCACCATCAGAAAAACGGGCCTCGGTATTCATGCACCTGGGCCCATTTGCCAAGACGCCTCTGAATGTTTCTGCGAGGCTGAGAGGCTGAGTTCTCTTAGAGGGAAAGGAAGCCTCTTCTGAGGTAAAAACTGCATTTGGACCTGTGTACAGGCTACGTGGCCCGAATGCCCCATGCCCCTGACCGGTCCTGCTGTCACTCTGACTGGGGCATGAGGCTTGGCCGGGGAAGTGCCCGAAGCTGGTACAGGGAGAAGGTTCACAAGCCACACAGGAACCTAAGACTATGCCCTCAGAGGGGCAGATTGGAAGCCCCCAGAATCCCGCGGAGCCCCCAGAGCCCTAGGCCTCTGGCCCACCCACAGCAGTGGCTCAGCTCGTGTTGGTTCTGGGCCGGAACTGTGTCATGAACATCCACAGTGCTGCACGGCTGACAAACAGGCCTGCTTGGAGCCTTTCAGAGGGGAGAAATCTTCACTCCAATTCCTTAGTATCAATAATTAATTAATGGAGCCCATCGCCTGGGTCCATAATAAATACTAACAGCAGAGAGTAGTCTGTGACGTACCACAGGAAACTGCCACACATGCACACGCATGTACAAACATGCACACAGGCATGTACGCACACTGTGGGCAGCTCCTTCTCAGGACCCTGTATGACTCCCTCCCCTCGACATGTCCCTCTGGCCCCAGGGCAGCCTGACTGAGCAGCTGGGCAGCACCCTCTGGCCTCACTGTATCCACCATGGGGAGAAGACACCATTCTTGCCTGGGGCCCCTGGTGACCTGTCTCAGGGGTGAGTGGGGTCAGGCTGAGGCTACCTCCCTATCAGCTGTGTCTTCAGGAGAATACTTGATTTTCTGGGCTGATGGCAGCGTCACTCTGACGTATAAGACGTATCAGATAAAGGGCTAGTATCCAAGATCTATGAAGAACTTATTAAACTCAAGAGCAAAGAAACAAAGAATCCTATCACGAAATGGGCAAAAGACATGAACAGAAATCTCACAGAGGAAGACATAGACATGGCCAACAAGCCCATGAGAAAATGCTCCGCATCACTTGCCATCAGGGAAATAGAAATCAAAACCACAGTGAGATACCATCTCACACCAGTGAGAATGGGGAAAATTAACAAAGCGGGAAACCACAAATGTTGGAGGGGATGTGGAGAAAGGAGAACCCTCCTGCACTTTTGGTGGGAATGTGAACTGGTGCAGCCAGTCTGGAAAACTGTGTGGAGGTTCCTCAAAGAGTTAAAAATAGATCTGCCCTAAGACCCAGCTATTGCACTGCTGGGGATTTATCCCAAAGATACAGATGCAGTGAAATGCTGGGACACCTGCAACCTGATGTTTCTAGCAGCAATGTCCACAATAACCAAACCGTGGAAGGAGCCTTGGTGTGCATCGAAAGATGAATGGATAAAGACGATGTGGTCTATGTATACAATGGAATATTAGAATGGCTAATATTGTATACTCAGTATTGAGTGGCTAATATTGTATACTCAGTATTAGAATGGCTAATATTGTATACTCAGTATACTGAGTATTGTATACTCAGCCATTAGAAACGACAAATACCCACCATTTGCTTCCACGTGGATGGAACTGGAGGGTATCATGCTGAGTGAAATAAGTCAATTGGAGAAGGACAAACATTATATGGTCTCATTCATTTGGGTAATATAAACAATAGTGAAAGGGAATAAAGAGGAAAGGAGAAAAAATAGTGAGTGGGAAATATCAGAGAGGGAGACAGAACATGAGAGACTCCTAACTCTGAAACGAACTAGGGGTGGTGGAAGGGGAGGAGGGCGGGGGTGGGTGTGACTGGGTGATGGGCACTGAGGGGGGCACTTGATGGGATGAGCACTGGGTGTTATTCTATATGTTGACAAATTGAACACCAATGAAAAATAAATTTATAATAAAAAAAAGGAAGCTAAACCCAAGCATTTTAACTCTGGAGCCTGCCATGATGTTAGGCTGCCTTGGTTTCTACATTATGCTGTGATCAAAAAGGGATGGGCATAGAATACTTAAATATATTGAGATACTAATGGGAAAGAATCCGGTATTTGAAGAATATTTAATAGAATGAGAAGTTTTGATCATATCTTAAAAAGAAGTGAAAATTTCTTGAATGCTCACACTTTGCCTAACATTGTGGTAAATTGCTATATATTCATTATCTCACTTAATCCTCGTGTGAACTGATTCCATCTACTGTTATCTCCATGTTAAGAATGTGGAGACTGAGGGATGCCTGGGTGGTTAAGTGGTTGGGTGTCTGCCCTCGGCCCAGGGTGTCATCTTGGAGTTCCAGGATGGAGTCCCACATCCAGCTCCCTGTGTGGAGCCTGCCTCTCCCTCTGCCTGTGTTTCTGCCTCTCTCTCTCTCTCTCTCTCTTTGTTTGTGTGTCTCTCATGAATAAATAAATCTTAAAAAAACAGAATGTGTCCCAGAGTCAACGTGCACAAGCACCGTGCCATGTTGATTTTAGGACAGAAAATCATATAAGCTCTATGATGTCTGTTTGGGTGATGATGCACAGACACACATATATGTATGTGCACATATAGGTAGAAGAAAAAGACCAGAAGATATACACAAAATATTTACAAGTGATTATCACCAAGAGTTGGTTTCTTTGCTGTTGAGTTGAATAAGTTCTTTATAGATATTGGATACTAGTCCTTTAACTAGTATCCTACTAGTTACTTCATTTATACTTCATTTCCAAATATCTTCTCCCATTCCATAGGTTGTCTTTGAGTTTTGTGGACTGTATCCTTTGCTGTGCAAAAGCTTCTTATCTTGATGAAGTCCCAATAGTTCATTTCTGCTTTTGTTTATCTTGCCTTCACGGATGTATCTTGCAAGAAGTTACTGTGGCTGAGTTCAAAAAGGGTGTTGCCTGTGTTCTCCTCTAGGATTTTGATGGGATCTTGTGTCACATTTAGATCTTTCATCCATTTTGAGTTTGTCTTTGTGTATGCTGCAAGAGAGTGGTCTAGTTTCATTCTTCTGCATGTGGATGTCCAATTTTCCCAGCACCGTTTATTGAAGAGACTGTCTTTTTTCCAGTGGATAGTCTTTACTCCTTTGTCGAATATTAGTTGACCATAAAGTCGAGGGTCCACTTCTGGGTTCTCTATTCTGTTCCATTGATCTATGTGTCTGTTTTTGTGCCAGTACCACACTGTCTTGATGACCACAACTTTTGTAGTACAACCTGAAATCTGGCATTGTGATGCCCCCAGCTCTGGTTTTCTTTTTTAATATTCCCCTGGCTACTTGGGGTCTTTTCTGATTCCACACAAATCTTAAGATGATTTATTCCACCTCTCTGAATAAAGTCCATGGTATTTTGATAGGGATTGCATTGAGCATGTAAATTGCCCTAGGTAGCATTGACATTTTCATAATATTAATTCTTCCAATCCATGAGCATGGAATATTTTTCCATCTCTTTGTGTCTTCCTCTATTTCTTTCAGAAATGTTATGTAGTTTTTAGGATATAGATCCCTTACCTCTTTGGTTAGGTTTACTCCTAGGTATCTTATTCTTTTGGGTGCAATTGTAAATGGGACTGACTCCTTAATTTCTCTTGCCTCAGTCTCATTTTTAGTGTATAGAAATGCCACTGACTTCTGGGCAGTGATTTGATTTTGTATCCTGCCACACTGCCAGATTGCAGTATAAGTTCTAGCAATCTTGGGGTGGTGTCCTTTGGGTTTTCTATGAGAGTATCATATCATCTGTGAATAGGGAGAGTTTGACTTTTTCTTTGCCAATTTGAATCCCTTTTTTTTCTTTTTGTTGCCTGATTGCTGAAGCTAGGAATTCTAGTACTATGTTGAATAGCAGTGGTGAGAGTGGACATCCCAGTCTCATTCCTGATGTTAGGGGAAAGGCTCCCAGTTTTTCTCCATTGAGAATGATATTTGCTGTGGGCTTTTCCTAGATGGCTTTTAAGATGCTGAGGAATGTTCCTTCTATCCCTACACTCTGAAGAGTTGTGATCAGGAATGGATGCTGTATTTTGTCAAATGCTCTCTCTGCATCTGTTGAGAGGATCATATGGTTCTTGTTTTTTCTCTTGCTGACCTGATCAATCACACTGATTGTTTTAAGAGTGTTGAATCAGCCTTGCATCCCGGGGATAAATCCCACTTGGTCATGGTGAATAATCTTTATTTACTGTTGGATCCTTTTTTTTTTTTAATATTTTTAAATTTTTTTTTATTTTTTTTATTTATGATAGTCACAGAGAGAGAGAGAGAGAGAGGCAGAGACACAGGCAGAGACAGAAGCAGGCTCCATGCACCGGGAGCCCGACGTGGGATTCGATCCCGGGTCTCCGGGATCACGCCCTGGGCCAAAGGCAGGCGCCAAACCGCTGCGCCACCCAGGGATCCCTTACTGTTGGATCCTATTGGCTAGTATCTTGTTGAGAATGTTTGCATCTGTGTTCATCAGGGGTATTGGTCTATAATTCTCCTTTTTGGTGGGGTCTTTGTCTGGTTTTGGAATTAAGGTGATGCTGGCCTCATAGAATGGGTTTGGAAGTACTCCATCTCTTTCTATCTTTTGGAACAGCTTTAGTAAAATAGGTACGGTTTCTTCTTTAAACGTTTGATAGAATTCACCTGGGAGGCCATCTGTCCCTGGACTTTTGTGTCTTGGGAGGTTTTTGATGACTGCTTCAATTTCCTCCCTGGTTATTGGCCTGTTCAGGTTTTCTATTTCTTCCTGTTTCAGTTTCAGTAGTTTGTGGTTTTCCAGAAGTGTGTCCATTTCTTTTAGATTGCCTAATTTATTGGTGTATAGCTGCTCATAATAAGTTTTAAAAATCGTTTGTATTTCCTTGGTGTTGGTGGTGATCTCTTCTGTCTCATTGATGATTTATTAATTTTTGTCTTTTCTCCCTTCTTTTTAATAAGGCTGGCTAATGGTTGATCTATCTTATTAATTCTTTCAAAGAACCAAATCCTGGTTTTGTTGATCTGTTCCACAGTTCTTCTGGTCTCTGTTTCATTGAGTTCTGCTCGAATTTTTATTAATTCTCTTCTTCTGCTGGGTGTAGGATCTATTTGCTGTTTTGTCTCCAGGTCCTTTAGGTGCAAGGTTAGCTTTTGTATTTGGGTTCTTTCCTGTTTTTGGATGGATGCTTGAATTGTGATGTGTTTCCCCCTGAGGACTGCTTTTGCTGTATCCCAAAGATTTTGAATGGTTGTATCTTTATTCTCATTAGTTTCCATGAATCTTTTTACTTCTTCTCTAATTTCCTGGCTGACCCTTTCATCTTTTACAGGATGGTCCTTAACCTTCACGTGTTTGAAATCCTTCCAAACATCTTGTTGTGATTTAGTTCTAATTTCAAAGCATTGTTGTGTGAAAATATGCAGGGGATGATCCCAATCTTTTGACATCGGTTAAGACCTGATTTGTGACCGAGTATGTGGTCTTTTCTGGAAAAAGTTACATGTGCACTTGAGAAGAAGGTGTATTCAGTTGCGTTTGGATGTAAATTTCTGTAATATCTGTGAATTCCATCTGGTCCAGTGTATCATTTAAAGCTCTTGTGGTTTTGGAGATGTTGTGCTTAGAATATCTGTCGATTGTAGAAAACACTAGATTGAAATCTCCAAGTGTAAGTGTATTATTATCTAAGCATGTCTTAACTTCGGTTATTAATTGATTGATATACTTGGTGGCTCCCGCATTCGGGACATAAATATTCATGACTCTTAGGTCCTCTTGTTGGATAGATCCTTTAAGTATAATATAGTATCCATCTTCATCTCTTACTGCAGTCTTTGGGACAAACTAATTTATCTGATATAAGGATGGCTACGCCTGCCATCCTCGAGGACCATTTCAATGGTACATGGTTCTCCAACCTTTTATTTTCAGGCTGAAGGTGTCCTTATGTCTGAAACCTGTCTCTTGTTGACAGCCAATAGATGGGTCTTGCTTTTTTACCGAGTCTGAAACCCTGTGCCTTTTGATGAGGTCATTAATCCCATTCACGTTCAGAATTACTATGGAAAGATATGAATTTAGTGTCACCATGATATCTATTCAGTCCCTGTTTTTGTGGATTGTTTTCTTGGACTTTTTCTTTTGCAGGGCCCCCCCTTTATATTTCTTGCAGAGCCGGCTTGGTGGTTACATATTCTTTCAGTTTCTGCCTTTTGTGGAAGCTCTTTATCTCTCCTTCTATTCTGAATGAGAGTCTTGGTGGATAAAGTATTCTTGGCTGCATGTTCTTCTTATTTAGGACCCTGAATATATCCTGCCAGCCTTTTCTGGCCTGCCAGGTCTCGGTGGACAGGTCTGCTGTTATCTTAATGCTTCTCCCCATAGAAGTTAGGGATTTCTTGTTTCTTGATGCTTTAAGGATCTTCTTTTTATCTTTGGAATTTGCCAGCTTCACTATTAAATGTAGAGGTGTTGAGCAGTTTTTAATTGACTTTAGGGGGTGGTCTCTCTATCTCCTGGATCTGAATGCCTGTTTCCCTTCCCAAGTTAGGGAAGCTCTCAGCTATGATTTGTTCATGTACACATTCTGTACATCTGTTCCTTTCAACGCCCTCAGGAACCCCAATTAAACGTAGATTTTTCCTTCTGATGCTGTCATTTGTTTCCCTTAACCTATCCTCATAGTCTTTTAATTGTTTTTCTCTTTTTTCCTCAGTGTCTGTCCTTGCCATCAACTTGTCTTCTATGTCACTCACTTGTTCTCCTACCTCGTTAACCATCATCGTTAGGACCTCCAGTTTGGATTGCATGTCATTTAATTGATTTTTAATTTCGGCCTGATTAGATCTAAATTCTGCAGTCATGAAGTCTCTTGAATCCTTTCTGCATTTTTCTAGAGCCACCAGTAGCTTTATAATAGTGCTTCTGAATTGGCTTTCTGACATTGAATTGTAATCCAGATTTTGTAACTCTATGGGAGAGAGGACTGTTTCTGATTCTTTCTTTTGAGGTGAGTTTTTCCTTATAGTCATTTCGCTCAGTGTGTAGTGGCCAAAACCAAGTTGTACTGCAAAAAGGAGAAAAAGCGAAAAGAAAAGAAGGAAAAAAAGAAGAAAAAAGGGGGGTGGGGAAACAACAGATACAAACAGGAAAGAAAAAGAAGGGGGAGTATCGTCTGATTCCATATACTGTAAATCTCTCAACTTCCCCCTGGAACTTTCCAGTGCTGCTTGGTCAATAACTTGCTTTCCCCCTGACCTTCTAGAGGTCTTCTGCCTTCTGTGCTGATCCTCAGGTGCCTGCACCTTTGGGAGCTGCCCAGCCCCCTGCCAGGTGTACAGCTCAGTGGGTGTTGTTTATCCTGTGAGGCCCCTGCTCAGTCCTAGGTAGAGGGTGACACCAAGAGGGACAAAAACAGGGGTGGCGGCCAGCTGTGCAGCCCTGGAGTCAGCTCCTAGAGTCACTACCGCCACTCCTAGTCCACAGGGGCCTGGATGCTCCGGGGGGCACCTGCTGATCTGCAAACTCGGGGCCACCCAGCGGCAGGAGCATCCTGGCTGTCCTGTGTCCTCCCGGCTTCTGCCTGTCTCAGAGGAGCACCGGATCTTGGGCTGTGTCCCCCGGTGCCCTGGGCTCCAGGGCCTGCGATCCTGTGAATGGACCTAAAGTACCACGAAGTATAATTTAAGAGCATCAGAGTAAATTTTGTGTGAAGTTAACTTATCCTTTATTACAAATAAAATTCATAAACCATTATACAGGTTAAAGGAAAACTCAAATTATAGAAACAGTGAAATGACAGAGGAGTGCAAGCCTCCGTTGGGCTGCAGCCATCACGAGCCCCATGCTAGGAGCTGGGGCGGGCTCTTGAGGTGGTTCAGGGTGTTGCTCAGGGGTCGAAGCCAGCTGCTCTGGAGGCAGGTGGTGGCTCTGGCACTTTGGGGACCCCGATTGCAGGCGCCAGGGCCTACTCCTCCTCCGGGATGGCTGAGGGAACAGGTGGCTCCTCCAGGGTGGAGCAGTGAAATAGAGCAGTGACCACTATCTGCAGGGGCTTTGACTCAGCAGCCTGTATCTCAGTTCGGGCCAAGCCCTTAGCTCCAGCAGCCAGGACCTGCTCGATCACCTCTGGCCCTGAAGGTGCAGCCAGCGCCACAGTCAGAGCTGGGGCAGGCTCTTGAGGTGATTCAGGGTGTTGTTCTCGGGCCGAAGCTGTAGCTCCAAGAAGACAAAGTATCATCACCAGGATAGACTTTCCACGTCCCTCCCAAATCCAGGACACTCTTCCTACCGCTCAACGTGTGTGAGTGCAAGAGCCCTGGGAGGTCTCCCCAGAATGCAGCCCGTGGGGATGGGGGAGTAAGACTACCCACTTCTCCTGGCACAGCTGCACGGAAGCTTGATCTGTGGAGCCCACCCGGTCCCAAACTCAGCCACCCCCAGTCCTCCTCACCCCTAGCCTCTGGCTCTATTGCATGGAGGTGTCTGAATAGTTTGAGGTAACGCCAGGCACGGTCTGAGCCTGGCATGTGCTGCCTCTTGAATTCCAGCAGCTTTGTCAGGGAGGAAAATTCTGGGAGCTGATGAAAATCCTCCTGATAGTACTCCAGCCAAATGTCCAGGATGCAGGAGATCGCCCTGGGGAGGGACAAGCAGGCACAGGCATCAGAAGACAGGGCTCCCTCACACACAGGTTTTCCAGGGAAGCCCTGCAGGAACCAGGGCCCCCGGCCTCCTGCTCGGGGCTGTCGGAGGCCAGTCCTGCTCTTTGTCCACCTGCCACCTGGTGGTCCTGCCTGCCAAAGCCCTGCTCACTGAGGAGGGGCTGCCATGAAGCCTCTGTGTGTGGGAGCCCACGACCAGCGGTGTGACTATCACTGTCTTTCCTGGGGAAGCAGGACTCCCTCCTAAGCCTGGCTACCTGCCCACTTGCCCCTTGAATTCACCGGCAGGTGTCCGGGGAGGAGGGTGTCTGTCCTGTCATTGCCCTCACTGCACAGACTGTCACTCTGGGAATGTCCAAGTGAGGAGGGCTTGGGCTCTGTGTCTTACCATGGCCTTGCCAGGAGCCACCCGTTACCACCACTTTCCCTCCTGTGGCTCTGTGGTGCCTCACTCACGAGGGGCCTCCAGGGGGTGTCCTTCCACTGACTCTAATCTCCCATCTCCCACGGGGCGAGTGCCATCTGGTCCGTGAGCTCTCACTGGCCCTCCTGAGCACCTGCTGTCCACCCAGGTCCAGGTGCCACCAGATTGGTGAGTGCGATGCTCTCCACACCCTCTGCTCTGGGTCCCAGGTGTGGGGTAGACAAAGGGTTGGGAGGGGGCGGGCATGGAGAAGGTCTCCCTTAGGGGTCCCAGTGCTCTCCCATAAAGCCCGCACCCCATCCATGGCTCTCCTTTGCTCTTCTCCTGAAGGGTCCTTAGAAGTTGACCCTGTCACAGGAATTGCAGATGTGTGGGGTGAGGGTCCAGCAGCCCCTCCGACCCACAACCCCCTCGCTGCCCTCCTGGAGAGGGAAGGCCCTCCTGGAAGAGCGAGAGCTCTGTCACATTTTCCACCACTGCAGGACAGTGTGGTTGTCACCATAGGCAGCTACGATGCATCCATATCTAGAGAAGGGCGGGGGGCATCACATGAATCGTCCTGTGGATGTGACCTCTCATCATGGGGGCTGTCACCCTCTGACCCCTGACTAGTCCTGAGACCTGGGAGGCTGTCAGCTCTGTGCTTGGAGCCACCGGCAGCTCCCGGAGAAGTGCCTACACCTGCTGGGGCTTCCAGAATGCTTGAGGAATGAAAGGGCTCTGGCCAGGCGCATGGCCAATATCTGAGTGGGCCTAGGGCACCCCAGGGTCCCCGGGGTCCCCCAGTCTGGTTGCCCCATGACACAGACCCCTGATGGACTCTCAAACCTCCCTTTCAGTGGGAAAACAGGCCAGCTTAAGACCCTGGTGGTGGTGGGGGAGGCACAGGCTTCGTCATGGGGAGAGAACGACGGCTGATGAGCACAAGCACAGCCCCTCTAGCCGACCTGCCACAACACAGACCCTGGGGGCTTCCCTACAGGACCCCACTAGGCCCTCTGTGACTCTACTCCAGTCAGAGGAGCAGCGCGAGGTGCCAGGAAGCTCAGAAACATTCCCCAGACTCCCAACCAGTAGGTGGCCCATCACACTGGGCTGTGGAGAGTCAGGGTGCTCACTTGGTAAACAGCAGGTCCAGCACCTCTTCATTGCTGGCAAATTCATTATAGTTTTCTAAGAAACTGAAAATAGAGATGATGTCCCTGCTCAGCAAGGTGGGCAGCAGTTGTTGTACTTCGTGCTCCAGCAGCTCCATCCAGCTGGGCTTCGTCGGGGAGATCAGATTCCACTTCATGGCCGAGGCCCTTTCACCATGAGGTGGGACAGAGGGGACGTGCAGCCTGTGCTGTAGCCACCAGGAGGCCTGGGAGTTGGAGCGCAGACCAAAGCCCGACCTCTCAGCAGCTGCGGGGTGTGTGCAAGAGTCCCCATAGCAGGAACACAGGGCTTGAAGCCTGTGGCTCAGTCACTTAGCATCTGACTCTTGGTTATGGCTCAGGTCATGGCCTCAGTATCCTGAGATCCCTTCCCTGGCAGGCTCTGAGCTTGGGGCAGAGTCAGCTTGAGGAGCCTGGTCTCCCTCTCCTACTCCCTGCTCTCTGCCTGTCTCTTAAACAAACAAGACAAACTATCCAATAAAGAAATGATCTTAGAGGATAAATGTTAAAAAAAATTTGGATCAATACAAGGACCTCAAGTGGGAGAGGTTAGTATCCCAGGTCCGATTGTCAGCTGAGTTTTGACAGCACCCTCCTGTGATAATGGCTTCACCCCTTGAATTTCACCACACATCCCTCTCTCAAGGTGCCAACTTGGAGACCTTTCCTTGGGTGAGAGGGCTCAGGGTGTGAAGGCTGTAGGATGTTCAGCGCCGCCCTGTGATTTGGCAACAGAAGGGAATTGTATCGAAGTCCTGCATCAGTGAAGGGCTCAGTGGCTGTGTGAACCAACTGGCCTTCTGACATGTTGTGCAGCACACGAGGCCCTTGTGCCTGACCCCGGAACAGGGGGGCAGGAATGTGCTCCTTCACAACCTAACTACACAGCAATAGACATAGTACAGTGAGCCCCATGTCCCTTTGGGAAAAAGTCTCCCAATTCACCAAGACTATGCTCAAGCCTTGCAGAAGGTGGAGAAGGACCTTAGGCCAATGGGGTCTCCAGGGAGCACCAGTTAGGAGAAAGCATAGCACAGTGCAAACTACTGGAGACCGTGTGCGATGAGACATGGTGTGTCTCTTTTTTAAAAGTTTTCATTATTCATGAGAGACACAGAGAGACAGAGACAGAGAGAGGCAGACACACAGACAGAGGTAGAAGCAGCCCCCATGCAGAGAGCCCGAGGCGGGACTTGATCTTGGGACTCCAAGATCAGGGCCTGGGCAGAAGGCAGGCGCTAAACCACTGGGTGACCAGGCATCCCCTGAAGGCTCTATTCTGATATTCCCACAAATCTGTGCACAGGGACTCTGCATCTGGCCCAGGCAGGGGCAGGGCCATGGGGGCAAGTTTGGGGAGAAGGGGAATCCAGACTCATGTGGGAGCCGGTGTCTAGGGGGGAGCCCAGGGGAGTAGCAGGCTGGCTTCTGGGCCCCGGAGCCCTTCGTACCGCACGGGGTCCTGGGTTTCAGGTGGCCCCAGCCCCTGCACTCACCTTGACCCTGCGCTGGCCTCTGTTAGCCGTGCAGGGCATTTCCCAGTTCCTTGAGGCAGTGGGGCAGATGACCTCTTCCTTCCGCTCCCACCCCCAGTCCTGTGTGGAGCTCTGTGAAGACAGTGCTCAGAAGCCAGGCAGGAGGCATCAGTGCCCGTTCTGGCTGCCTTGGCTGGGCCACATACCCAGCTGACTCAATTCCAGACACACCACAGCACAGTTGGCACACACTTCCCCCAAGGAGAGAAAAGGGATGCAGCTGCAGGGCCTTGGGCTAACTCTGGGTCGGGTAAGAGGCACCTCAGGAATCCTCTTTCCACCCTGGCCACCATGACATCAGCGTGACCCTGAAGGGATCACCGGGGAACCTGCTGCCCTACAATGTCCTCCAGCCTGGATGCGACTTGCCCACACATCCCTGTTTCCCTGAACCTGAAGAGGAGGGGATGGGACTGCCCAGGATGGCTGGCACAGGTGGGGTGGCCTGGCCTGTGCTGCTTTTACCTTATGGCACCTCCTGATAAATGTCCTGAGGCGTTGGCTTTTATGGTGGAGCCAAAGCCTACAGCATTTGAACAAGTGGCATCCCTGGGGTTCCTGGAAGCCAGAGTCCCCAGAGGTGGGCAAGCAGCAAGAGAACATCTTCCAGTAGCGGTTATCTCCAGCCAAGTGAGCCTGAGGTGGGGCTGCACTAGAATGCGGTTGCCTGGTTACAGGGGTTCCAAGTTCTGTTGGGCTCTGCTGTCAAGAAAGTGACCTCACTGCCTGGGACCCTGTACCTGAGTCCACTCCTGGAGGAAGCTTCAGGAGCAGTGCTCGGGGCTGCCAACGGCTCCCCCCTCCTTGCAGGCAATGGCCTGTGCACACAGTGACACAACCGCACCCCTCCCCACAGGCCCCAGGGAAGGACTGTGTGCAGCCAGGGCCCCAACCTGGAAACACACCTGGGTTCAGACACAACTTTCCATTCTTCTCTGGTTTTGACCCCAGAGAAGCCATTGTGCCCATTGGGGATGGTCTGCATCTTGCCTGTGGGATAGGGATTTTCCTAGCAGGTGCTTCCTCCAGACATCCCCAGGCCACTGTGGCATCATATCTATGACATTGGAGGCGGGTGTCACATGCAGGAAATACCTCCAACCACATGTTCTTCCTTGGCGTGTACATGCATCCAGGCTCACATGGTCCTGTGTGCAAAAAAGTGGGCACCAGTACTCTCATTCTGGAGGCCCAAGAGATGACAGTCCCACTGGGGCAGGGATGGGCAATAGCTGCCCACAATCCTAGGCTCCTGAATATAAGGCAAACCCTACAGAATGTGTCAGAGTCTTGGCCTAGAAGGTGTGAGGCTGTCCTTATCCTGAAACCCTGCCTGTTGTGTGTTAAGGGCCATTCCCTCATTTCCACTGGGTGAGCTGTGGACAGCGGTGCACCCAGTGGGTCGCCCTGACCTGGGCTCTAGGAAACCTGCTGTCAGACACAGAACTGTAAGTAGACAGTAGGCACTGAATCTCCAGCTTGACCACCAACTGAACTGAAATCATTTTGTGTATCCATGCACACTGACAGAGAAACAGAGAAACGGATGTAAATGTAGACACATATGCAGAACTAGGTAGTTAGCAGAGGAGAAGTAACATCATTGAAGATAATTAAATAAAAAAAGAAATACAGCTGAATCTTGAATGGAGAAAATGGAGTAATTAAAATAGAACCATGAAAAATAATTCATCAAACCAAAAAGCAGAAAGAAGGATAAAGAAGCAGGAGCAGATTGGTGACACAAAGAAAGCGGCAAGCCTCGAATGTAAGTATGATCTTGCCTCACGGATTCCATGGAACAGAAGTCGAGCAACAAGCAGCACCTTCCAGCAAAGGCCTAAGAGAATTATTTTGTTTTGTTTGTTTTTACTTAAATGTTTTTATTTCTTTTTTAATGAGAGTGACAGAGAGTGAGAGAGGCAGAGATATAGGCAGAGGGAGAAGTAGGCTCCATGCTGGAAGCCTGATGGGGGACTCGATCCTGGATCCCAGGATCAGGCCCGGGGCCGAAGGCGGACGCTCAACCCTGGAGTCACCTGGGGGTCTTAGACTAAGCTAATTATTGAATAGACTGTTTTTTTCCAGTGGTCTAGGCTTTTTTGTTTCTTTATCATTTATTTCTGCTCAATCATGATTCTTTCTCTCCTTCTTTTGCCTTTAGGCATTAATTACTGTTCCTTTCCTAGCTTCCTTAGCAGTAAGGCTCAGTTGTGTATTTGCCCCTCTTCTTGCATCTTGAGGTAGGCCTGTATTGCAGTATACTTTCCTCTTAGGACCACTTAGAGACAAGTAGAGCTGTACCTCCAAGGTCAGCAAAAGTTTGACACAGTCCTGTTTTCATTTTCATTTGCTTCCATGTATTTTTATTTCATTTTTAATTTTCTGATTAACCCTTTTATTCTTTAGTATGGTATTCTTTAACCTCCATGCATTTGTGGTTTTTCCAACTTTTTCCTTGTGATTGACTTTAGGTTTCATAGCATTGTGGTGAGACATTATGCATGATATGATCTCAGTCTTTTTGTATTTGTTGTGCCCCGATATGCGACCCAGTGTGTGATATATTCTGGAGAATATTCCATGTGCATTCAAAATGAACGTGTTCTGGTGCTTTCAGACAAAATGTTCTGAATATATTTGTGAAGACCATCTGGTCCAGTTTGTTATTTAAACCATTTTATCCTTGTTGATTTTCTGGTAGATGATCTGCCTGTTGCTCTAAGTGGGTATTAAAGTCTCCTAATATTGTTTTATTTCAGTGACTTTAAGTTTGTTATTAGTTGATTTTTAGGTTTGGGGGGCATAAATATGTACAACTGTTAGATGTTCTTGTTGGATAGATCCCTTTATTATATTATAGTGCCCCTTTTCATCTCTTCTTACAGTCTTTAGTTTAAAATCTAGTTTGTCTGATGTAAGTGTGGCTGCTGACTTTCTCTTGATGTCCATTTGCATGGTACATGGTTTTCCATCCGCTCACTTTGAATCTCTAAGTGTCTTTAAGTCTAAAATGAGTTTCTTGTAGGCAGCATAGAGATGGGTCTTGTTTTTCATCCACTCTGATATCCTATGTCTGTTGGTGGGAGCAGTTAGTCTGTTTCCCTTCAGAGTGAGTGTTGATAGATATGAATTTAGTGCCATTGTGTTACTTGTGAGGTTGCTGTTCCTGTAGATTTTCTCTCCTCCTTTGTAGTCTTTGTGGCTTGTGATCTATCCTTCTTTCCCTCTTGAAAAGTTCCCTTTAATATTTCTTGCAGGGGTAATGTAGTGGTCATGAACTCCTATTGTTTTTGTCTGTCTGGGAAACTATTTTTCTCCCCTTCTATTCTGAATGACAGCCTTGCTGGAAAAGGATCTTTGGCTGCATATTACTCCCATTCAGCACATTGAGTACATCATGCTTCTCCCCTCTGATATATTAGGTTTCTGTGGAGAGATCTGCTGCTAACCTTATTTCTCTTCCACTATAATTATGCAAGGGACAATCCCAATCTTTTGGTATTGGTTAGGACCTGATTTGTGACCCAGTAATTTAATTTAGGGATTTCTTTTCCATTGCTGCTATCAAGATGTTTTCCTCATCTCTATATTTTGCAAATTTTACTCTAATATGTCTTGGTGTTGGCCTGCTTTTGTTGATTCTGGCCAGAGTTCTCTGTGCCCCCTGGATTTGGATGTCGGTTTCCTTCATCAGATTAGGAGGTCTTCACTATAACTTCCTAGGGAAAGCTGTCTGCCCCACTTCCCTGGGACACCTATGCTCTTCCTGTTATTATGCTTTATGAGGTCACCAGTTCTTTAAGTCTATATTTGTGATTTTTTCTTTCCTTTGACTTTTCAGCTTCATTATTCCCCATAATGTAATTTTTTAAATCACTTATTCATTCTTCTGCTTCTATCATTGTGCTCATTGTATCTGGTGGATTTTGCATCTCGATTACAGGATTTTTGTTCAGACTAACAAGTGTTTAGATCTTTTATCTCTGTGGTAAGGGACTCTCTGGTGTCTCTATGCTTTTCTTAAGCCCAGAGAGTATCCTTAGATTCTGTTTTAAATTCTGGGTGAGGCATATCACTTATATCTGTTAGATATAGATCCCTGGCTATGACCTTTTTTTGTTCTTTCTTTTGGGATGGTCTTCTCTCTTGGCATTTTGCCCAAGTCTCTGTCTTCTAGGTGTTAGGAAATCCTTTATGTTTCCTTGTCATGGTGGTGATGACTGTATTAAGAAGAGGTTATATGCTAACCAGGCAGGACCTGGGCTTCAGGAAGTGTCTGGAGTATGCTGTGTACTCTGCTGCTGTGTTTTGGCAGCTCTTTCCCTCCGGTCACCTGTGCAGTGTTTCTGCCTGCCTGCAGTGAGGCCCTTGTCCAGTGTGTGGTGAGTTTTACCTAGGTGTGCTGTGGTCATCTGGGTAGAAAGGCTAGATCTAGTATCTTCTAGAGCTAGTGTTCTATCACTCCATGGTCTGTAGACTTAGGTGTGGGGAGTGGGGGCTGGTTGTCTGGAGGGGAGAGACCCAGCTGCCATTCTGGGTCTCAGGTACACATGCCCTCATAAGAAAGCACCTGCAGAGCATAAGGGGATGAAGATTGTTGTAAGTTTCTCAAGCTCCCACTTTGTTCTCTATACTGCTGCCTGAAGTCCTCAGTGTTGACTAGGAGCAGAAAAAAATGGCATCATGCATGCAGTGTTCACACCCACAGCTATTCAGGAAGCCATCATAGAAGAGGGAACCATGTCCCCTCATTGACCCCAGGCTTCCCTCAGATTCCTGCCTTCCCCCTGTCTGTGTCTGAGCTGTCTGACCCCCAGTGGCTCAGTGCTCCTGTTTTAGCTCATGCATGCAGGCTGGGTTTTAAAACTCCAAATTTTAGGGACCCAGTGTGGGTTGGAGCCACATTAATACTCTGGGGGAGGGTCTGGCCCATTGTAGCCGGTGCCACTATGCCCGTAAAGGGCAGTCACGTGAACACACCGGGGCTTGCAGTTTATGGTGAAGCTCAGCGAAAAAATCAGTGTCCAGGTTAGCTGTCCTCAGCAGCTGCCTCTGCTCCTATGGTAATGCGTGGGGCATTTCAGTGCTGTCTGCTGCCTGTTTTGTCCCTGAGCGGCAGTGCCACCTCTCCCCGATGCAGTGCAGTGGGCCGCAGGGTATGCTTAGACATGCTGTCTGCTGCTGGACCTCTACCTCCACTCCACCAGGAGCACTTCAGAGCTGGCCAGGATCCACTCATGGGGACGACGTGGAGTTCTGAGACTCCAGACTCTGGGCTCCACTGCTTCCAAGAACTTTCTATAATCAGCCCCTTTCACTTTCTCCCCTCGATGGCTTTGGAGAATGTTTCTCTTGTGGAGTGCCCCACGCATGTCCTCTCCCACACGCACTCTCCTCTTTCTCCATGATTTTTACTATGTTTTTTATATTTTTGTATATTTAAATTTTTTCTTTCATGAGAATTTATTTCATTTTAATTAGTGAAAACATTATTAATGATATGAAACTAATGTACTACTTGTGGATGAGGCATTGAGCTCTCTGGAACCCCCATTCTGTATAAACAAAACTCTCCCTCCATCTTAAGCCTCTTGCAGGCTCACTCCATTTTCTGCTGTCAGTGGAACCTTGAGCTGACCTTGAGCTCCTATGTACAAGGGGACTAAGGCCACTCCAGACCATCACTGTCCCTTCCCTGAGACTCATGGCTGCTGTTGGCATTACTCTCTCCTCCACTGTTTGCTGTCATTAGCAAAGCTGGTCTCTTTCCCTCATGTGTCTCCCCCCTATCTTCGGTCCTCATCATCTTTCTTGACAGCTTCAATATCTACATGGAAGACCCGCCGAATGCCCTGGCTCCTCGCTTCCTCGGGTTCCTGTGGCTTTACTTCCACTCTGTCATCCTCTCCCATTTTGTATACACCTCACCAAAACTTGTATCACCTTCAAAATATTACACACAGTAACCCCAACTCATCTTCTATGACACTTCCACCATATTTCACATTTATCACGACATAAAATTGATGACTTCTCCATCTCCATCTGCCTTTTCCTTTGTTCACATTTCTCCTCCTCATTAGGCTCCATGGCCCATCACTGTAATGATCTAACACCTCTCTCTCTCTCCACCACACTTGTCTGAACCTGGATGCCCACAGCCCCAAGTCTGCACCCAAATGTCGAACTTTGCCAGATATGCACAACAGGGCAAATCGGCTTTACAATTCGTGATCCCACAGCCCAGATGACCCCTCTTTATAACGTACCACCCCAGTGTTTTTATTTTTTTATTTTTTTTTAATTTTTTATTTATTTATGATAGTCACACACACACAGAGAGAGAGAGAGGCAGAGACACAGGCAGAGGGAGGAGCAGGCTCCATGCACTGGGAGCCCGATGTGGGATTCGATCCCGGGTCTCCAGGATCGCGCCCTGGGCCAAAGACAGGCGCTAAACCGCTGCGCCACCCAGGGATCCCCCCAGTGTTTTTATTACTGGTAAGATTACTGTCCCTGTTTCCAGGAGAAACATTTTTTTTTTCTCTCCTCTTATACCTTCTACTCTTCCCAGGTGCTCGCTCCAATCTTTCATCACCTTAGCTTATACTTGGTTGAGAAAACGAGAGCTATCAGATGCTTACATCCTTACTTTCCACCATCAGATTTACAAACTTACTTGCATCCATTCTGTTGTTTATCTTTCCCTTTCCTCATCAACTGAGGGAATGCTTCCTTTCTAATCAAAGTCTAATCCTTCCACGTGTTTTCTGACTCCCATCCCTTCTCAAGGAATTTGCTCCTTAGTAATCTCTTCTTTTTCCTGCAATAATTATTTTTCCTTAGCTCATTTCCTATGTCATACTAACACAGGATCTTCCATCTTTAGCATTTCAGCATATGCGAGGCAAGGCTAAGAGTTAAGTCTCTAGTTATGTCATTGGGTAGACATCCCATAAAACCAACACACTCACATGCACATATATGTGAACCCAACATCTAACAAGTAATTTTCTGAGTTTCAACTAACTTGTCTTTTCACCCTTAAAAACCTGTATCCCAGATTTAGCTTCAGCATCCTTTCTGAGGTTATTATAAGCTGTGGTAACCTTAACTTATGGAATAAACCTTTTTAAATGGGGTTTTTTCTCATTCAATTATTTAGGTTCAATGTTTATGTGACAGTGTTGAGAACTCTGAATATGTTTCCATCATATTCAAAGTATTTTTACTCTCTGGACACCTCGGGGTAATTTCTGACATTATGACAAATATAAAAACCTGAATGACTGAACCTGTGAGTGCAAGTAGTTATATTATGGCATTATAAAGTAGCTCTCAAAAGAACCTATTCAGTCATATATATTAGAGTTCATTTCTATAAAATAAAATTTCACACTAGGGAATCTCAGGAATAGTTGCTTTATATAGTTCTAGGCTATGTTTCAAGCACAACAGGAAAAAAATGCTTCTGGTATTTCCAGAAGAATACAAGAGAGAAGATGGATCTTGATATTGTCGGTCATAATTCTTAGCTGCAGTATTAACAAAATATGACTATATATATTTTGTGGAATTTGTTTAAACCTATGAATTTTTATATTGAGTAGCTAATATAAATAAAATACAAATAAGCAAACATTTTTGTTCATATATATAAATAGGCAAATTTAAATCTGTCAAAAAATGACAATTGAAGTATGGTAGATTTCTTTGGTCTTCTCCTTCACTCTTGGTTGTCTCGCCTTTGGAAGACTCCTCCTCTACTGGCTTCCATGATACTCATCTCCTTTTCTTCTGACCTCTTTGTCTACTAAGGAGTTTATTCTCCTTTGATGGTCTCTGTTCCTCCAATCCCTGCTTCTCACTTTATTCTATCTCTGGGGATCTCACTCATGCCTTTTCACCAACTGCAGATGACTTCCATGTGTCTTCTTTGAACCCACATTGCTCTTTAGAACTTTAAAATCAAGAATGTATCTTCCTTCTGGGAATCTACTTGTGTGATCCATGGGCACCACAAGCATCACATGCCCCAAACTCATATAACCCTTCTCCCAAATATGTTGCTCCTTCTGTGTCCCCTTGTTCAGCAGATAACAACCTTTTCCCAACATGAAACATTGAGGCTTATCTGAGACCTCTTTCTCTCCCTTGCCTTAAAATTAATTGTTCAATATCTCCTATTGAAACTATAGCCTGAATATCTTTTAAGTTTCTCTATCATCTCCATCTTCACTTTTGATTACTTGATTGATGAATCAATATTTCTGTAATATTCCATAATTTTCTCCCTTTTTTAGAGACGATTTGTGAATCTGCTCCTTACATTTTGTCAGAAGGACTTTCTTAATATGTACATAAGCTGGTACATAACTTCTTGCAAGACACATCACAAAAGGAAAGGGAAAGCAAAGCAAAAAGAAACTATTGGGACTTCATCAGTATAAAAATCTTCTGCACAGCAAAGAAACAATCAACAAAACTAAAAGACAACCTACAGAATGGGAGAAGATATTTGCAAATGACATATCAGATAAAGGACTAGTAGCCCGTGATCTATAAAGAACTTATCAGACTCAACACCCAATTAACAAATAATCCATTCAAGAAATGGGCAGATGACATGAACAGAAATATCTCCAGATAAGACCCACACATGGCCAACAAGTACATGGGAAAATGCTCTGCATCTCTTGCTCTCAGGGAAATACAAATCAAAACCACAATGAGATGCCACCTCTCACCAGGGAGAATGATGAAAACTAATAAGACAGGAAACAACAGATGTTGGGGAGGATGTGGAGAAAGGGGAACCCTCCTGCACTGTTGGTGGGAATGTGAACTGGTGCAGCCACTCTGGAAAACTGTGTGGAGGTTCCTCAAAGCGTTAAAAATTGAGCTACCCTATGACCAGCAATTGCATTTCTGGGGATTTACCTCAAATATACAGATGGAGTGAAACGCCAGGAAAGCTGCACCCTCCAGATACATACATCAAGTGCATATAAAATCAATAAAATATTTCAGTGCCTAAGCATGTTCAGTATGTATGTATGCATGTATTCATTTATTTAATTTACTATTATATTTAAAAGTTTTTATTTATTTAGGGATCCCTGGGTGGCGCAGCGGTTTGGCGCCTGCCTTTGGCCCAGGGCGCGATCCTGGAGACCCGGGATCGAATCCCACATCAGGCTCCCGGTGCATGGAGCCTGCTTCTCCCTCTGCCTGTGTCTCTGCCTCTCTCTCTCTCTCTCTGTGACTATCATAAATAAATAAAAAAAATTTTAAAAAAAGTTTTTATTTATTTAAGTAACCTCTACACTCGATGTGGGACTTGAACTCATGGCCCTAAGGACAAGTGTTACATGCTTTTCCTATTGAGCCAGCCAGTTGTCCCTATGCAGGGTTTTTTTTTTTTTGTATATTTTTTATTGGAGTTCGATTTGCCAACATATAGCATAATACCCTGTGCTCATACCGTCAGGTGCTCCCCTCAGTGCCTGTCACAAAGTCACCCCATCCCCCCGCCCACCTCCCCTTCCACCACCCCCTTTCACTTCCCAGAGTTAGGAGTCTCTCACGTTCTGTCTCCCTCACTGATATTTCCCACTCGTTTTCTCTCCTTTCTCCTTTATTCCCTTTCACTATTTTTTATATTCCCCAAATGAATAAAACCATATAATGTTTGTCTTTCTCTGACTGGCATGTCCGGTATTTAACAGGAGTTGGGCTTCACCCGTCTAGCAAGAATTGTATAGGGGATGATTTCTAATCTTGATGTTTAAAATTGTAAAATATTCAGAAACGTTTATTTATTTATGTTTTAAGATTTTATTTATTTATTCATAGAGACACACACACACAGAGAGGCAGAGACACACGCAGAGGGAGAAGCAGGCTCCATGCAGAGAGCCGGACCTGTGATTCGATCCAGGGTCTCCAGGATCAGCTCTGGGCTGAAGGTGGCGCTAACCGCTGTGCAACCAGGGCTGCCCAGAAACTTTTATTTAAAAGAATCTTTTGGGATTAAAGGCATTAAAATTGGCAAAGAAGAAGTCAAACTCTCCCTCTTCACCGATGACATGATACTCTACATAGAAAACCCAAAAGCGGGATCCCTGGGTGGCGCAGCGGTTTGGCGCCTGCCTTTGGCCCAGGGCGCGATTCTGGAGACCCGGGATCGAATCCCACGTCGGGCTCCCGGTGCATGGAGCCTGCTTCTCCCTCTGCCTGTGCCTCTGCCTCTCTCTCTCTCTCTCTCTCTCTCTCTGTGACTATCATAAATAAATAAAAATTAAAAAAAAAAAAGCCTCCACCCCAAGATTGCTAGAACTCATACAGCAATTTGGTAGCATGGCAGGATACAAAATCAATGCCCAGAAGTCAGTGGCATTTCTATACACTAACAATGAGACTGAAGAAAGAGAAATTAAGGAGTCAATCCCAGTTACAATTGCACCCAAAAGCATAAGATACCTAGGAATAAACCCAACCATAGAGGTAAACGATCTATACCCTAAAAATTATAGAACACTTCTGAAAGAAATTGAGGAAGACACCAAGAGATGGAAAAATATTCCATGCTCATGGATTGGCAGAATTAATACTGTGAAAATGTCAATGTTACCCAGGGCAATGTATACGTTTAATGCAATCCCTATCAAAATACCATGGACTTTCTTCAGAGAGTTAGAACAAATTATTTTAAGATTTGTGTGGAATCAGAAAAGACCCCGAGTAACCAAGGGAATTTTAAAAAAGAAAACCATAGCTGGGGGCCTCACAATGCCAGATTTCAGGTTGTACTACAAAGCTGTGGTCATCAAGACAGTGTGGTACTGGCACAAAAACAGACACATAGATCAATGGAACAGGATAGAGAACCCAGAAGTGGACCCTGAACTTTATGGTCAACTAATATTCGATGAAGGAGGAAAGACTATCTATTGGAAGAAAGACAGTCTCTTCAATAAATGGTACTGGGAAAATTGGACATCCACATGCAGAAGAATGAAACTAGACCACTCTCTTTCACCATACACAAAGACAAACTCAAAATGGATGAAAGATCTAAATGTGAGACAAGATTCAATCAAAACCCTAGAGGAAAACACAGGCAACACCCTTTTTGAACTCGGGGAAAGTAACTTCTTGCAAGATACATCCACGAAGGCAAAGAAACAAAAGCAAAAATGAACTATTGGGACTTCATCAAGATAAGAAGCTTTTGCACAGCAAAGTATACAGTCAACAAAACTCAAAGACAACCTACAGAATGGGAGAGGATATTTGCAAATGACGTATCAGATAAAGGGCTCGGTTCCAAGATCTATAAAGAACTTATTCAACTCAACAGCAAAGAAACAATCCAATCATGAAATGGGCAAAAGACATGAACAGAAATCTCACAGAGGAAGACATAGACATGGCCAACATGCACATGAGAAAATGCTCTGCATCACTTGCCATCAGGGAAATACAAATCAAAACAACAATGAGATACCACCTCACACCCGTGAGAATGGGGAAAATTAACAAGGCAGGAAACCCCAAATGTTGGAGAGGATATGGAGAAAAGGGAACCCTCTTACACCGTTGGTGGGAATGTGAACTGGTGCAGCCACTCTGGGAAACTCTGTGGAGGTTCCTCAAAGAGTTAAAAATAGATCTGCCCTACGACCCAGCAATTTCACTCTTGGGGATTTACCCCAAAGATACAAATGCAATGAAACACTGGGACACCTGCACCCCGATGTTTATAGCAGTGATGTCCACAATAGCCAAACTGTTGATGTAGCCTCGGTGTCCATCAAAAGATGAATGGATAAAAAAAAAAAAGATGAATGGATAAAGAAGATGTGGTTTATGTATACAATGGAATATTACTCAGCCATTAGAAAAGACAAATACCCACCATTTGCTTCAACGTGAATGGAACTGGAGGGTATTATGCTGAGTGAAGTAAGTCAATCGGAGAAGGACAAACATATGTTCTCATTCATTTGGAGAATATAAATAATAGTGAAAGGGAATATAAGTGAAGGGAGAAGAAGTGTGTGGGAAATATCAGATAGGGAGACAGAACATAAAGACTCCTAACTCTGGGAAACGAACTAGGGGTGGTGGAAGGGGAGCAGGGCAGGGGGTGGGGGTGAATGTGTGACGGGCACTGAGGGGGGCACTTGACGGGATGAGCAATGGGTGTTATTCTGTATATTGGCAAATTGAACATCAAAAAAAATTATTACAAAAAATATAATAAAATAAAAGAATCTTTTGTAGTTTGCACTTGGGCTCGCTTCTGACACACACACATGCTGGTTAAAGAAAATAAACTATTTTTTTTCCTATTCAGTAAATTTGTACTATGGACAGATTAACAATAGTAGAAAACCAGTTTGAAAACATATGTAACTATGGCCACTGTCATTAAAAAGTAGATTTTTCAGGTACTAGAGTAAACTAAAGGGAGACCAAGTGGCCAAAGGATTTCAAAACCCTAATAGGTTCGATTTTTAAGAATTTAAGTGTCTAAAATAATTGTTTTCTTTAAAACCTTCGTTAAGATTGACACACACAAAGAAAACTCTGAAGGATATTTTGTAGTTTATTTTTACATATAAAGTTATTTTTTTTATTTTTATTTGTGATAGGCACACAGTGAGAGAGGGAGGCAGAGACACAGGCAGAGGGAGAAGCAGGCTCCATGCACCGGGAGCCCGACGTGGGATTCGATCCCGGGTCTCCAGGATCGCGCCCTGGGCCAAAGGCATGCGCCAAACCGCTGCGCCACCCAGGGATCCCTACATACAAAGTTATTAAATAAAATCAACTACCTCTTTTTTCTATGATTGTAGGACCAGAACTTTGTTTCGGTTTTCTTGCAAAAATAAAAATGCCGAATAAAATCAGAAATCATTTCTAACAAGTAGAAAATAAACTATAGCCTTATTTTTAAATGAAAAAAAGTAACTGTTGATATAGTCACATGCCCCCGTTTTTCCTACTTATTGCTCAAGTTACATTTCTCAGACACCATAATTCTCTCTCAAAGTCCTACAGAATTCTTTTTTTTTTATTTTTATTTATTTATGATAGTCACACAGAGAGAGAGAGAGAGAGAGAGGCAGAGACACAGGCAGAGGGAGAAGCAGACTCCATGCACCGGGAGCCCGACATGGGATTCGACCCCGGGTCTCCAGGATCGCGCCCTGGGCCAAAGGCAGGCGCTAAACCGCTGCGCCACCCAGGGATCCCTCCTACAGAATTCTAAACACCCAATGGAGGCAACTCTGAGAGTTATAACATTTCTTATAAACAACAGCCAGGACTATTAACTGGAAGAGAGTGGTATATGGTTTTTCATGCTACATTTTCCATCTCATTTGAATTAAAGTTTTGATTAAGAGATCTAAGATGGTGATTAACTTCAGATGAACAGAACGTCAACTCAGCTCCAGAAGAAAGAGCTTTCTTTCTGAGGTTATTCAATCTAATAAATTTTCATTCGTGTGAAGGTGTTTATCAGCATTGAGCACACTAGTTTTGAGCAAGGTGCATCAATCTTTGTAATGAACTTATTAATTAGAGTTAATTTAATTGAAGTGGAATTGAAGGGCTAATTAATGGACAAACTGCTGATGAAGATAGAGGAAAGCTCTGTTGCTTTCAAACCTATAAACTTTCTGATGGAAAGAATTCATTTCTTCTCTTTTAGCAGCTTAACCAAATGTTTCTGCAGGTATAGAGTCTACTCTTGTTGAATTTAGATATTTGAAGGTCATTTCTACAACAACAAAAGAAGTAGCTTTGTAGAGTGTTTTGCTTTAGGATTTAGTTAGTTAGGAATTCCTTTTTTAAAAATTTTTATTTATTTATGATAGTCACACACACACAGAGAGAAGCAGAGACATAGGCAGAAGGAGAAGCAGGCTCCATGCACCGGGAGCCCGATGTGGGATTCGATCCCAGGTCTCCAGGATCGCGCCCTGGGCCAAAGGCAGGCGTTAAACCGCTGCGCCACCCAGGGATCCCTAGTTAGGAATTCCCAATAATGCTGAAAGTTTCTTCAACCACAGATGTAAGTTACCAACAATATTTTTGTAAACTTCCAAGGACAGCCGTGCAACATGCAGATACATTTCAGGCATGAGAACCAGGATATTTTCAGAGGATGAATATATGCATATTTGATCTCCTTACTAATAATTCTAAGTAAGTTTTCTGTCTTTTTGTAGCTAATTGCAAAGTTTAATAAAGTCTTTGTTTCCTGTGGTTAGTCTCTTCCTCCCAAAAAAAGTATTGTATTAATTATTCAACTCTATATATTGAGAGTTTAATATATGGTTTTCTGCTTTGCATTGGGGGTAGAAAGATGAATAGGATTAAGATCTTCACTCACTACGTCTAAGCAGTCATTTTGTATACAGGTAAAATTAGATTTTCAGCTGGCAAAATAATTATATTAGCATGTAGAAAATCAGTCTAAATATGTAAAATAATGATAGGTGATTTTGGCAGCCAGTTTAATCTTTTAATTAACATCTATCCTTTTTTATCTTTTCTGTCATTCATGGCAGTATCATTTTACGAAGACTACTGAATCATCTTTTTAAATTTTATTTTATGGGGATCCCTGGGTGGCGCAGCGGTTTGGCGCCAGCCTTTGGCCCAGGGCGCGATCCTGGAGACCTGGGATCGAATCCCTCATCGGGCTCCCGGTGCATGGAGCCTGCTTCTCCCTCTGCCTGTGTCTCTGCCTCTCTCTCTCTCTGTGACTATCATAAATAAATAAAAATTTTAAAAAAGTTAAATTTTATTTTATTTTTAAGTATTTAAAAGTAATCTTTACATCCATCAGGGGGCTTGAACTCAGAACCCTGAGATCAAGAGTTGCATGCTACCCTGACTGCACCAGCCAGATGCCCCAGGACTGAATTATCTTTTGAGCTACAGTATCAATTACAAAGGATCCTTTATGAAATGACTCAGATGATTATTAAATAACATTATATGAAACAGGGATCCCTGGGTGGCGCAGCGGTTTGGCGCCTGCCTTTGGCCCAGGGCGTGATCCTGGAGACCCGGGATCGAATCCCACGTCGGGCTCCTGGTGCATGGAGCCTGCTTCTCCCTCTGCCTGTGTCTCTGCCTCTCTCTCTCTCTCTGTGACTATCATAAATAAATAAAATAAAAAATTAAAATTAAAAATTAAAAAAAAACATTATATGAAACAAAAAATTATTTCATTATTTCTTTCCTACTCTGATAATTGTGGGAGACAAATTAGAATGGCAATATTTCAAACCAGTATTATTTTATAGCTAGTATTATTTTGCTTATTTTACTGATGAAGGCATAAGAGACCTGAACCAAGTAGCTTTACTGTAAAAATAATTACATCTATAAACTTTAATTGGATTTTTTTTTTTTTGGTGGGATGCATTTTTTTTTAGTACAGAAGCCAGAAAGGGAAATAAAAACTCAACAGAAATAATTAAATGCCTATTTTGATTCTTGTGATTATAAAATACATTTTTAAGAACAGAGGACAAAACAAGCTAATGTGTTATTTAAATAATGTCTCACACCTATGCTTGATAATGTTGGGTGATGATTTCCTAGAACTCTTTCGTGGGGCTATTCAAGGTCCTCTATAATCCCACCCGCAGTTTATGTTTTCACTCTCATTTGTCCTGTACATGTTAATTGCTCTTGTGATCATGACTTTTTTAACAAGTTTCTGGTCCTCCAAGCTATGTGAATCAACTCATGTTTCTTTTTTTAATTTTTATTTATTCATGAGAGACACAGATAGAGAGAGAGGCAGAGACACAGGCAGAGACAGAAGCAGGCTCCATGCAGGGAGCCCGACACGGGACTTGATCCGGGAACTCCAGGATCACGCCCTGGGCTGAAGGCAGGCACCAAACCGCTAAGCCACCCAGGGATCCCCTCAACTCATGTTTATATGAAGCTGTAATGAGCATCAACCTGTCTGCTCCCAAAAATGTATAGCCAAAAGATGAGGGAGGGAGAGGAAAAGGAAGGAAGAGAAGGTAGGAGGTTGAGGAGGAGGGAGGAGGGAAGGGAGCCAAGGGAGTAGGAGGAAAGTAGTAGTAGGGAGGGAGGGAGGAGGGAGGAAGGAGAAAAAGGGGGGGAAATGAGAAAATGTTGGGAAGAGAGTGCATCATTGTCCTTTTGTCCCTTTACCAAGGATATCTACTTGAGGTGTCAACAGAAGTTTTTCATCAATATCACAATTTATCCTGTACAAAACTATCTTTAGTGTGAGCTTTGAGGATTGTCTGTAGTCGGTGAAGAATGGCACAGAAAACGGTAGTGCTGCTGGTAATTCATGTCACCCAAGTTTCTCAAAGTGCCAGGAAAGATAGATTTGTAAAAATTACTAGTCTTTTTCTCTCCTTAAAATAAGCATGTGAATTCACCGCCTTAGTGGGATTTCTCTTAGGTTAATGCCATTAGGTTATACTAACAGATGAGATAATTTGCATTTCATACATTTCACAATTGGGGAACTGTAGTTAGGCAGTACTTTCCTGGGGAAGCTCCCCTGAATCAATGAAAAATAAAGATGACAAGCTCTAAAGGCTAAGATCACCTTTGGAACGCGACCACCATGACTATGACCATCACCACTTCTATTAACAGGTACCACTTACCAAGTACCTGCCAGTATCAGGTACTGTTCTAAGTGCTTTTCACTTATTAACTCATTTCCACTTTCTGACGATTGTATAGGGTACTGCTCTTATCATCCACATGTTACAGGGAAAGAAAATGAGGTACAGAGAAGCATTTTAAAGAGCTGATTTGACATTACAGATGTAGGGAGCAGCCAGCGCTAGACCCAAACCCAGTCCCTTCATCTCCAGATTGCCTGCTCTTAACCACTCAGTTATAAACAGGTCTTCAGAGAAGAAGGCAATCAGTGTGGGCTTCCCTTCAGCCAAGCCTTTGTTTTTATTGACTCAACAGTGTTAACAACAAGACCTGTCCCTTTGCCTTCCCCCTTCTCTCCCGATCACCTCCCTGCATCCTGCCTCACTCCTCACCCCTTCCCAAAGACACGACCACTGTCCCAGCCCACCCTGCTTGCAGATGTTCAGTTCTCTGTACCAACTATGTACTGTCTCTTCTGCAGGCTCCATCTAGTTCTCCTTTAAAATGGCCCTCCGGGGATCCCTGGGTGGCGCAGCGGTTTGGCGCCTGCCTTTGGCCCAGGGCGCGATCCTGGAGATCCGGGATCGAATCCCACATCGGGCTCCTGGTGCATGGAGCCTGCTTCTCCCTCTGCCTGTGTCTCTGCCTCTCTCTCTCTCTCTCTCTCTGTGACTATCATAAATAAATAAAAAAAAAATTTAAAAAAAAATGGCCCTCCGATTTATCCTCTTCATTTCTACAAACTCCTAATGAATTCATTCTCTCAGCACTTCACACTCTGGGAAAGCTCTCAAACTTGCCTTCTGGCCGTCAAATTCCAACTAGTCGTGCTCTCTGACACATAACCAATTGGGCAGTTCTCACATACTTCTCTCATCACACTGGTGGGCGCACATTGTCAGGTCAAGTGGATTCTCCATTGTCTGAACCGTCATTTCTAAGCTGCGTCCCTCGTAACGGGGCCCAACCCAGCCTTTACCTCCGAATACCTTTCCTTTACTCTCCCACATGTAGAACAATAATCTCATAGTTGGATCTTTGCTAGTGGTAGTTGTCATAGTAGTAGTAACAGTCACAGGAGTGGAGGTGGCAGGACTATTTTGAATGGATTCTGGACTAAGCCTTGTACGTTATAGACATTAATTCAAGCACTTGCCAAAGTATCTCTGTAAAGCATGTCTTGGTTAAATCCATTTAACAGATGGGTAAACTAAAGCATACCGTAGTCTGCCTAAGTTTACACAGCTATTAAGTAGTGGAGGTCGGGTGTGAACCCAAGCATCTGATCTCAAATGTGCTGAAGTGCTATGAAGTACTTTCTCATACTGTTCCCCTAGTTGAAAAATACCTCCTCCCATCCCCATACTAACTACCATCTTGAAAGAAGGTGACAAATGTTAACCAAAATCCACTTGAAAACTTCCAATGTGCATCAAGGAAGGAGCATTCCTCTGAATGTTGACTGTATTTAACATATTATTCCATGTAATATCCAATAAAATATTAAACTGGGATGTGGGGATCCCTGGGTGGCGCAGCAGTTTAGCGCCTGCCTTTGGCCCAGGGCGTGATCCTGGAGACCCCGGGATCGAGTCCCACGTCGGGGTCCCGGTGCATGGAGCCTGCTTCTCCCTCTGCCTATGTCTCTGCCTCTCTCTCTCTCTCTCACTATCATAAATAAAAAAATAAAAATAAAAAAATAAACTGGGATGTGTTGTTTTCCAAGTATTTCATGTGCATTTGACTTCATCTCCCCAATTAAACTGCAATCATCCAGATTAGAACAGTACCTTTTCACACTGTGGCACTAATGTGGTCATGGAATAAATTCATGGGATGCAACCAGCACTAACAAAAAAAAATAGGACATCCTTGGAGAAAAGCATCCGTGTGTACAAATTTGTAAATCTTTGTTTCAGTTATGCGAGTATATTATATACAGTAGGGTCACAGTGTAAAACTGTTTGAGGCTGTGGGTTATGGTCAAAAATTTGAAAGCCACTATCCTAGAGGGTAAGAAGAATTCATTATTCTTTATCCCTCCAGGACTCATCACCATGCCATGCATGCACATAGCTTTTGCTCAATAATAGAGTGAATGATTGAAAAAAAATTACTACCTGCCATTTTTATGACAATAATATTGTTATAATTAAAAAATCAGTGTTGGACCATTATGCACATCATAATATCTATATATGTATACTCTTTGCTGTGATCATGTTTAGCCTTATGTTGTCAAATTATTTTTTAATTGAGCTTCTCTTTATGAGATAATGTGCTTAAATCCCCAAGCTCTACACAGGCCTTGAGAGGTAAGAAGATGGAGTTCTTTACACAAATGAAATAGTTTTTATTTTTTACCATGCGACTAATGGAGAAATGTTAATGACAAATTGACAAAGCCTATTTCTTCTTATCAGGCAATGGAATTTCATTACTTTTAACACTCATTTCTATAAATCATAACTTCAATACAATCTACACTAAATTCAATAAGTGTGTTTTTAAAAATTAAGATCTCTTAATCTTCAGCTACACAATATTAAGTACTCGATCACACTGCACTGATGCACCTTACCATTTGAGCAGTCTGGGCCAGTCCAGTTAGGGTCACAGGTGCAGGAGCCGCTCTCTTGAAGATACGTTCCATGACCAGAGCACTGGTCTGTACACATGGTCTTCACAAGTTCTCAATTGCTGCCACCCCACCCGGGATTGCAGTGACATTCCTCATGGATACAAACACCGTGATTGGAACCACCAGGGTCAAGACAGTCAGCTGCAGTAGAGAAAAAGAGAATAGTTTCACAATTAAATCTAGAAGATGTCACACATACATAGTACAAGCAGGATAAAGAACTGAATTCCAACCCAATGTATATGACGATTTTGGATACTCAACTCCTTCTTTACCATTTTTGAGAACTGATTTCTGAAAATGCAAAGAATCATATAAGACTGCATTGAGAATCATGCCAATTAGGTAATTGAGACTCTTGCAAGGATTTGTAATTTTTACAAATTACACACATAGATGCTCCTGAGATTTCAGGCTACTGCTCTCTGTTCTGCTTAATCAGATTTTAGTAATAAGTATTGGCTTCTCTGTAACAAAATAGCATCAGCTGACCTAGTCCACAACATTTAGTACTGACAGCTGTATGGGCCCTCAAACTGTTTGAGAAATAAATGAGTTGCATACTCTCTATCCTTCTTAATTCACTTTAATGTGGTTTAGTATTTCTTTTTTTTTAAATTTTTTTATTTTATTTATGATAGTCACACAGAGAGAGAGAGAGAGGCAGAGACACAGGCAGAGGGAGAAGCAGGCTCCATGCACCGGGAACCCGATGTGGGATTCGATCCCGGGTTTCCGGGATCGCACCCTGGGCCAAAGGCAGGCGCCAAACCGCTGCGCCACCCAGGGATCCCTTTAATGTGGTTTAGATGACGAGATTTAACTTAGCAATTTGACTCAACAAAACTTTACACTTGTAGGGTCAATGGCCTGAAAATTTAATTCCAGAGGCTTAATTGCATTACTTTCTGTGTGCAGATCAATAAAATCAATTTGATTGAAGAACAGAAATGGTGCTTTTCTGCTTTTTTTTTTTAAATTCAACTGCAATTTACAGTACAGCATCTTGACTATCATCATTACATACAGTTATAGAGCAAGGCCACGATGTATTTTTTTCACTGCTATATCAGGGCAATATAGCCTGTCTTCCTAGAGATGCCACAACACTGGACTTAAAAGCTGGCATCCAAGTGGGAAACCGCAAAACAAAACAACACAAACCCACCACCAACGAAAAAGCAAAGATAAAAAAAAAACCAACAAAACAAAACAACTGTCTATCACTGGTTTCAAGACACAGGTGTTCGCTTGCTTCCTCATAGTTGGGGGGGAATCACACTACTGAGAGCAAAGGAGCTCCCTTGGGCACTTGTGCTTTTTTTATCAGTCACATGGGTCAGTGTGGAAATGAACAGTAGTTTTATGGGGAGTCACACAAAGAGATGCACCTGCCACACGGAAGATCATAAAGATAATCTCTTCCTTTCTGCGAACAAGAGACTTCCCTAAATATTGGCATGTTTACCCTCTTCACAATTTTCTCCTTTGTATCTGGAGTTGCAGGCGCAGGAGCCCATGATGCAGATGCCACTGTCCCCACACTGCGGGTCAACGCACTGCGTAGTGGGCACGTCGCACTCGGTGCCCTTCCAGCCACTGAAGCACAGGCAGCCACCCTTGGAGTACTGCCCGTTGCTGCTGCACAGCACTGGACAGGCTGCTGCAAAATAGACCACGACAGAGCAGTTGGCAGACACCCTCAGGGGTGACATCTGGGGGTAAAGGCGCAGGGCTGCTGGGGGCTATGCCACCTTCCCTTCCCCAGCTGTTCTCGCCCTGCCCTCGGTCTGAATTACTCCTGTTTCTACAGCTTATTTGCATGGGCTTATGAAAGGACTGTGACTTGCATACCTCTGGAACAATCCGGACCTAAAAATCCCAAGAAACAATGGCAAGTGCCAGAAAGACTCTCCATTTCCATGGCAATTTCGGGGGCACTCCACCATGGACTCTGAAGAAAAGAAAGAAAAGGAATACTCATTTCCCACCCTGCCGCTTGCACGAGGTAGACTGCGTCACTTTGGTCATCCTAGCTCCACGTTGAGGGAATCATGGATGGCCTGCTCCTCGACTGGGCCAAGGATTCTCTTCCACCACGTGATGCCAATAGCTAAGTGAAGCAAGCCACCTGATTATTCCAATAGGAAAGCAAAGCATGGCCATTTCAAAGGCAGATGTTTTTTAAGTGTTTTCAAGATACCAAGACACTTCCAAGTCATAGGTTCTTCTAGTGCTTCGTGGCATGTCACATATTTGTAAATAAAAAATTTAAACTAGTTCTCACATTAGACTTCATCACATTAGACCTCAGGCTTCATCACCCCAGGGATCACTCCAAATCGGGGAAGACAACTGAGTTTCTATTCAACACACTGTTTAGACCGCAGCCTGGAAAAAGAGGCTTCGAGGGCCATGCTAACCAATAATGATGGTATTAAAGGACACCTGCTCTGCATTTTCCCTGTCATTGTAAAAAGCCAGATGCCAGATCCCAGAGTCCAAGTACTGGATGAAGCCAGCCTCGTGCAGGTTGTCGGATCTCGCCTGCTGCCTTGCTCTTTTGGGCTCCAGCAGGTTCTGCTGCTCTCGTGCAATCAACCTGCTGCTGTCCAGGAACTTGACAAAGTCGTACTGAGGGTGGGGACGAGTACAGCTGGTTAGTGGTCAGAAACATTTCCGTTGTCCTGCTTCTCTCTCTCTCTCTCCCCCCACCTTTTTTTTTTACCCACTGTTTCCCCTCAGCTCTACTAAAGACAATGTCAGGAAAAGGTCCCTAATGGACAGGTCCTTCTATGCAAAGCACCTACAGGGATCATGAAAGGGAACTAACCACCGCAGACTGTAATTCTACAGAAAATGAACAAATAATTTTCCCCTTAGTGTGCACTCGGTTTCTGGAATCAGATCGGACTCTTGCAACTGATAAGATGTTTGATGTGTTCAGGTGGTGGGTACGACCTTGAACCTGTAACCTAATTTTAGACCATTTGTTTTTTTTTAATTTTTTATTTATTTATGATAGTCACAGAGAGAGAGAGAGAGAGAGAGAGAGAGAGAGGCAGAGACATAGGCAGAGGGAGAAGCAGGCTCCATGCACCGGAAGCCCGATGTGGGATTCGATCTCGGGTCTCCAGGATCGCGCTCTGGGCCAAAGGCAGGCGCCAAACAGCTACGCCACCCAGGGATCCCGAATTTTTCCAGATTTTAAAAAATCCATTAAAAATACAAACTCAGATCCTATATATGACATGTTTACACAAAATGGAAGATCTTCAATGTATTAGTTTGGGTGTCAATGGAGAAAGATTAAGAGAGAGGTGGAGAGGGACAACAGACACAGACATTGAAGTAAAAATTTTTGTTTGATCATTTCTGCATACTTTCCAGATTCTTATGATAGTACAATTTAGGAAACTAGAGTTCTAACAGAGCAACTGCACAACACGGAGAGTGTGCCAAGTTCCCTAAAGGGCTGCAGCGTACGCACACATTGACCCGGGAGTAGCTCGGAGGGGCTCGGACAGCGGCTCCGGGGAGAGGGGGCTGCGTGTCCCGGGCGCAGCTCGGAGGCGGCTCCGGCAGAGGAGGCGGCTCTGTGCGGAGGGGGATGCGCGGCTCCAGGAGCAACTCGGAGTGTGTCGGGCAGCGGCTTGGCGGAGAGGCGTCTGCGCAGCCGGGAGGGCGAATCCAACAGCGCTGGCCCCGGAGCACTGGGCGCCGGGGACACAGCCCAGGATCCGGCCTCCCCCGGAGACAGGCAGAGGCTGGGAGGGCCCAGGACAGCAAGGACGCTCCTGCCGGGAGCTGAGTAGATCAGCGGCCCCGCCCCCAGAGCATCCAGGCCCTGCAGACTGAGAGCTCCTGAGTTACTGCAGGAGCTGAATCCAGGGCTCCAGAGCTGGCTGCCGCCACGGTGGTTGCTCCTCCTGGGGCCTCAAGGGGTAAACAACCCCCACTGACCGCTGCACCAGGCAGGGGGCAGAGAAGCTCCCCCAAGTGCTAACACCTGAAAATCAGCAAAACAAACCCCTCCCCCAAAAGACCATTAGACGGACAAGTTCCAGGGAAAGTCAAGGGAATTAAAGTATACAGAATCAGAAGATACTCCCCAGTGTTTTCTTTTCTTTCTTTTTCTTTTTTCTTTTTCTTTTTTTTTTTTTGCTTGTTGATTTCTGTTTGCTTCCCCCACCGTTTTTTTCCGTTCTTTCTTTTTCTGTCTCTTTTTCTTCTCTTTTTTCTTTCTTTCTTCCTTTTTTCCTTTTTCTTTTTCTCTTTTCTTTCCTTCTATCTCTCTTCTCTTTTTCTCCTTTTCCCAATACAACTTGCTTTTGGCCACTACACAGTGAGAGAAATGACTAGAAGGAAAACCTCACTTCAAAAGAAAGAATCAGAAACAGTCCTCTCTCCCACAGAGTTACAAAATCTGGATTAGAATTCAATGTCAGAAAGCCAATTCAGAAGCACTATTATACAGCTACTGGTGGCTCGAGAAAAAAGCATAAAGGACTCAAGAGACTTCATGACTGCAGAATTTAGATACAATCAGGCAGAAATTAAAAATCAATTGAATGAGATGCAATCCAAACCAGAAGTCCTAACGACGACGGTTAATGAGGAGGAAGAAAGAGTGAGTGACATAGAAGGCAAGTTGATGGCAAAGAGGGAAACAGAGGAAAAAAGAGACAATTAAAAGACCATGAGGTTAGATTAAGGGAAATAAACGACAGCCTGAGGAAGAAAAACCTATGTTTAACTGGTGTTCCCGAGGGCGACGAAAGGGCCAGAGGGCCAGAATATGTATTTGAACAAATCATAGCTGAAAACGTTCCTAATCTGGGAAGGAAAACAGGCATGCAGATCCAGGAAATAGAGAGATCCCCGCCTAAAATCAATAAAAACTATTCAACACCTCACATCTAATAGTTAAGCTTGCAAATTCCAAATATAAAGAGAAGATCCTTAAAGCAGCAAGAGACAAGAAATCCCTGAATTTTATGGGGAGGAGTATTAGGGTAACAGCAGACCTGTCCACAGCGACCTGGCAGGCCAGAAAGGGCTGGCGGGATATATTCAGGGTCCTAAATGAGAAGAACATGCAACCAAGAATACTTTATCCAGCAAGACTCTCATTCAGAATGGAAGGAGAGATAAAGAGCTTCCAAGACAGGCAAGAGCTGAAAGAATACGTGAACTCCAAACCAGCTCTGCAAGAAATTTTAAATTTTAAAATCTTAAAATTCCCCTTTAAGAAGAAGTCCAGTGGAACAATCCACAAAAACAAGGACTGAATAGATATCATGATGACACTAAACTCATATCTTTCTTTTTTTTAATATTTTTTTCTTTATTTATTTATGATAGTCACACAGAGAGAGAGAGAGAGAGGGGCAGAGACACAGGCAGAGGGAGAAGCAGGCTCCATGCACTGGGAGCCCGACGTGGGATTCGATCCCGGGTCTCCAGGATCGCGCCCTGGGCCAAAGGCAGGCGCCAAACCGCTGCGCCACCCAGGGATCCCTAAACTCATATCTTTCAATAGTAACTCTGAACGTGAACGGGCTTAATGACCCCATCAAAAGGCGCAGGGTGTCAGACTGGATAAAAAAGCAGGACCCATCTATTTACTGTCTACAAGAGACACATTTTAGACAGAAGAACACCTACAGCCTGAAAATAAAATGTTGGAGAACCATTTACCATTCAAATTGAAATATTCAAATTGATCCTCAAAAGAAAGCAGGGGTAGCCATCCTTATATCAGATCAACTAAAATTTACCCCGAAGACTATACTGAGACTTGAGAGGCCCAATATATCATACTTAAAGGATCTATCCAACAAGAGGACTTAACAATCTGCAATATATATATGCCCCGAATGTGGGAGCTGCCAAATATATCAATCAATTAATAACCAAAGTGAAGAAATACTTAGATAATAATACACTTATCCTTAGTGACTTCAATCTAGCTCTTCCTATACTCGATAGGTCTTCTAAGCACAACATCTCCAAAGAAACGAGAGCTATAAATGATATATGGGACCAGATGGATTTCACAGATTTCTACAGAACTTTACTTCCAAACTCAACTGAATACACATTTTTCTCAAGTGCACCTGGAACTTTATCCAGAATAGACCACATGCTGGGACAGAAATCGGGTCTGAACTGATACCAAAAGATTGGGATCATCCCCTGCATATTCTCAGACCATAAACCTTGAAATTAGAACTAAATCACAACAAGGAGTTTGGAAGGACTTCAAACACGTGGAGGTTAAGGACCATCCTGTAAAAGATGAAAGGGTCAACCACGAAATTAAGGAGGAATTAAAAAGATTCATGGAAACTAATGAGAATGAAGATACAACCGTTCAAAATCTTTGGGATGCAGCAAAAGCAGTCCTAAGGGAGAAATACATCGCAATACAAGCATCCATTCAAAACCTGGAAAGAACTCAAATACAAAAGCTAACCTTACACCGAAAGGTGCGAGAGAAAAAAACAGCAAATAGATCCCACACCCAGCAGAAGAAGAGAATAAATAAAGATTCAAGCAGAATTCAATGAAATCGAGACCAGAAGAACTGTGGAACAGATCAACAAAACCAGGAGTTGGTTCTTTGATAGAATCAATAAGACAGATAAACCATTAGCCAGCCTTATTAACAAGAAGAGAGAGAAGACTCAAATTAATAAAATCATGAATGAGAAAGGAGAGATCACTAACAACACCAAGGAAATACAAACGATTTTGAAAACATATTATGAACAGCTATTCGCCAAAATTAGGCAATCTAGAAGAAATGGGCGCATTCCTGGAAAGCCACAAACTACCAAACTGGAACAGGAAGAAATAGAAAACCTGAACAGGCCAATAACCATGGAGGAAATTGAAGCAGTCATCAAAAACCTCCCAAGACACAAGAGTCTAGGGCCAGATGGCTTCCCAGGGGAATTTTTTTTAATATATATTTATTTTTTTTTAATTTTTTTATTTATTTATGATAGTCACAGAGAGAGAGAGAGAGAGAGAGAGGCAGAGACATAGGCAGAGGGAGAAGCAGGCTCCATGCACCGGGAGCCCGACGTGGGATTCGATCCTGGGTCTCCAGGATCGCGCCCTGGGCCAAAGGCAGGTGCCAAACCGCTGCGCCACCCAGGGATCCCTCCCAGGGGAATTCTATCAAACGTTTAAAGAAGAAACCATGCCTATTCTACTAAAGCTGTTTGGAAAGATAGAAAGAGATGGAGTACTTCCAAATTCGTTCTATGAGGCCAGCATCACCTTAATTCCAAAACCAGACACAGACCCCACCAAAAAGAATTACAGACCAATATCCCTGATGAACATGGATGCAAAAATTCTCAACAAGATACTAGCCAATAGGATCCAAGAGTACATTAAGAAAATTATTCACCATGACCAGGTAGGATTTATCCCCGGGACACAAGGCAGGTTGAACACTCGTAAAACAATCAATGTGATTCATCATATCAGCAAGAGAAAAACCAAGAAACATAGGATCCTCTCATTACATGCAGAGAACAGCATCCATTCCTGATCAAAACTCTTCAGAGAGTAGGGATAGAGGGAACATTCCTCAACATCTTAAAAGCCATCTACGAGAAGCCCAGAGCAAATATCATTCTCAATGGGGAAGCACTGGGAGCCTTTCCCCTAAGATCAGGAACAAGACAGGGATGTCCACTCTCACCACTGCCGTTCAACATAGTACTGAAAGTCCTAGCCTCAGAAATCAGACAACAAAAAGACATTAAAGGCATTCAAATTGGCAAAGAACAAGTCAAACTCTCCCTCTTTGCCGAAGACACGATACTCTACTAGAAACTCCAAAAGTCTACACCCCAAGATTCCTGGAACTCATACAGCAATTTGGTAGTGTGGCAGGATACAAAATCAATGCCCAGATATCAGTGGCATTTCTATACACTAACAATGAGACTGAAGAAAGAGAAATTAAGGAGTCAATCCCATTTACAATTGTACCCAAAAGCATAAGATACCTAAGAATAAACCTAACTAAAGAGGTAAACGATCTATACCCTAAAAACCATAGAACACTTCTGAAAGAAATTGAGGAAGACACAAAGAGATGGAAAAATATTCCATGCTCATGGATTGGCAGAATTAACATTGTGAAAATGTCAATGTTACCAGGGAAATTTATACGTTTAAAGCAATCCCTATCAAAATACCATGGACTTTCTTCAGAGAGTTGGAACAAATTATTTTAAGATTTGTGTGGAATCAGAAAAGACCCCGAATAGCCAGGGGAATTTTAAAAAAGAAAACCATGTCTGGGGGCATCACAATGCCAGATTTCAGGATGTACTACAAAGCTGTGGTCATCAAGACAGTGTGGTACTGGCACAAAAACAGACCCATAGATCAATGGAACAGAATAGAGAACCCAGAAGTGGACCCTGAACTTTATGGTCAACGAATATTCGATAAAGGAGGAAAGACTATCCATTGGAAGAAAGACAGCCTCTTCAATATATGGTGCTGGGAAAATTGGACATCCACATGCAGAAGAATGAAACTAGTCCACTGTCTTGCACCAGACACAAAGATGAACTCAAAATGGATGAAAGATCTAAACGTGAGACAGGATTCCATCAAAATCCTAGAGGACACAGGCAACACCCTTTTTGAACTCAGCCACAGTAACTTCTTGCAAGATACATCCACGAAGGCAAAAGAAACAAAAGCAAAAATGAACTATTGGGACTTCATCAAGATAAGAAGCTTTTGCACAGCAAAGGATACAGTCAACAAAACTCAAAGACAACTTACAGAATGGGAGAAGATATTTGCAAATGATGTATCAGATAAGGGGCTAGTTTCCAAGATCTATAAAGAACTTCTTAAACTCAACTCCAAAGAAACAAACCATCCAATCATGAAATGGGCAAAAGACATGAACAGAAATCTCACAGAGGAAGACATAGACATGGGCAACATGCACATGAGAAAAAGCTCTGCATCACTTGCCATCAAGGAATAACAAATCAAAATCACAATGAGATACCACCTCACACCAGTGAGGTTGGGGAAAAGTAACAAGGCAGGAAACAACAAATATTGGAGAGGATGTGGAGAAAAGGGAACCCTCTTACACTGTTTGTAGGAATGTGAACTGGTGCAGCCACTCTGGAAAACTGTGTGGAGGTTCCTCAAAGAGTTAAAAATAGACGTGCCCTACGACCTAGCAATTTCACTGTTGGGGATTTACCCCAAAGATGCAGATGCAATGAAACACCGGGACACCTGCACCCCGATGTTTATAGCAGCCATGTCCACAATAGCCACACTGTGGAAGGAGCCTCGGTGTCCATCGAAAGATGAATGGATAAAGAAGATGTGGCTTATGCATACAATGGAATATTACTCAGTCATTAGAAACGACAAATACCCACCATTTGCTTCAACGTCGATGGAACTGGAGGGTATTATGCTGAGTGAAGTAAGTCAATCGGAGAAGGACAAACATTATATGTTCTCATTCATTTGTGGAATATAAATAATAGTGAAAGGTAATACAAGGGAAGGGAGAAGAAATGTGTGGGAAATATCAGAAAGTGAGACAGAACATGAAGACTCTTAACTCTGAAAAAAAAAGACTCCTATCTCTGAGAAACGAACTAGGGGTGGTGGAAGGGCAGGAGGGCGGGGGGTGGGGGTGAATGTGTGACAGGCACTGAGGAGAGCAGTTGACGGGATGAGCATGGGGTGTTATAATGTATGTTGGCAAATTGAACATCAATAACAAATAAATTTATTATTAAAAAAATAAGAAGAAGAAAATAAAACAAAATAAATAATGTATGTGTAATGTGAAAAAAATTAAAATTAAAATTAAAAAAAGGAATAAGCAGGGTGAGCTGCAGAGGGAGAGGGCGAAGCAGGCTCCCCACAGAGCAGGGAGACCAGTGGAGGTCTCAAAGCAAGGCCCCTGGGAACATGGCCTGACCTGAAAGTAGGGGCCTCACTGACTGAGCCACCCAGTGCCCTACCTTGATCTTATCGTTCATCCGAGTGGTCGAAATGTGGGTGGATCCATTCATCCCATGCGGCGGCCATGAACATGTCACATCTAACCAACTGTGGACATGGCGTGCCTAGGACAGGTAGATTGACTGTCTAACACTCTGATTAGAATTGAGACTGAGACAGTGTATCTACTGTATTCTTCCAATGATCTTAGTGCTTAGAAATGTGTCTGCAATCCTAGGCGCTTTATCTCTATTCTTGGAGAAAGGAATCCCAACCAGAACTTTCCATCTACTGAGTGGAACTTGAGCTGCTCTGCCTTCCTCCAGTGACCTCTGATCTGGGCACATGAAGGACAAGGAACAGGGCCAGTTAGATGGAATCCCAGAAGTCTTTTGCAAACAGGAAAACGGCCTGCTTTCCACGTGCTTCTGTGCACCCAGGGTGCCACAGGCCCATGAGGCTTGATGTGGAGAGCTTCTTCGCTGGCGAGAGACAGCTGCTCCACAGGAAGATGCCCAGCAGCCCTATCGACAAGGTTAGGCAGCAGAGAATTCTAGGCCATGTTTTCTGCTATGATTGCCCACAGTAGCTCCATGAGGTTCATCCTCTTCCACAGCCCTTCTCAGAGGAGGAAAAGGAAGCTCAGAGAGGAGGAGTGACATTCCCAAAACATGCCAGTAGTAGAGGCAAGCCTCAGGCCCTGTGCTATGTATGGGGTGGTCACTCACCTGTGGAGCTGCTGGCCCAGGACCCTTTGGGCTTCGCTGAACACCTGGTAGACACGGAAAACGACTGCGTTTTCTGCGAGGCTCCTCTTCTGGAAGGATCGCAGCAGGGACTGTACAAAAGTATCCATTCTGCCTTTGCGGTGAGTCCTCATGCTCCAGGCCTCATCTGTGGTCAGGGTGGATGATTCCTTTCCACACCAGAGGCACAAGAAGGGGCACTGTAGTCAGCTTCCAAGCCACAAGCCACTGGGAAGATCAGAGTCTGGCGCTCAGCCCAGAGACACCCATCCCCTCAGGAAGTTGTACAGGAAAAAGAATTTCAGGACCCACAGAGAAAAAGGTTTTAGGCTTCAAAGTACCATTGGTTGGTTGGGACGCAGGGTAGAGCAATGGAAACTTCCACACACATGAATAGCTGAGCAACACTCGCATTCTCTCAACTCAGAGCTTTTATGAAGACGAGTATTCCATGGAGTCATCCATAAACATCCAACTGCAGATAGAACACAGAGGGTTAGCACCTCAATTTTGCTCAACATCCCATAGATGGGGCCTGAGAAGAGACCACAGCATGGGCTGCATGGCACTTCCCCTAAGCTGATGTACCTTAATCTGTACCTGACATAGGGAGGAAGGAGCAGGGGAGAACACCTCTTTCGGCAGGCCCCAGGGGAGCCAGTTTTTCTAGTCTGGGTGCTTGGCTTACCCTGATCATCTCTGGGTCCTGACTTTCACCATGAATGGGACTTGTTCTCAGCCCAGACTGGCCATTCTTGTAGTCGGTGGCCTGATGCACCTGTGCTTCTCGGGGGTAGATGGAGTAATTGAACCCTTGGAGCAACTCATCCAAGATTTCCTGTGTGGATCTCTACAAAAAAGACAGAGCCAGCCACTTGGGTCAGGAGGCATCAGAGGGCGTCCACCCAAACTGGACATCCAGGATATGGCAGATCTAGCAACTTAAACAGTCTGTGGGGACACCCAAGGTGCTCCTTGCAGCACGGCAGACATGGCAAGAGAATGCCATCATGTCAAGTGCCAAGGGCCTTCAATGGCTGAATCACTGTGGCAGACGGCCCCATTGATGGAGTACTACGAGTACCTCTACGGACACAGTTCATGACCCGTTGGGCCTGCAATTATCTGATGTGTTCTGGCACATGACACCTTAGGGATAAATATATAAAATGGCTTCATCCCACCCTTCTTTTTGTCTGAAAACACCCACTTTAGTGTGATTTTTTGTGAGGCCTGCAGACGTTGTGCAACGACAGTGGAGCTGCGTTCTACACAGGATACCTGGGGCGCGTGGGTGAAATAAGGAAAATGGTAGTGAAACGCAAAGACACTCAGTGCTCTGAGTGAAAAACAAACCACCCCCACTCCTCAAAAGCATGAAATCTATTCTGCACCATTCCAACCTAGGGGAACAGTGTCTTATCACCTCAGATGTAGCCGGAGGTTAGCGGTGGAGGTTCAGGTCTCTTTGCATTGGGCCTGTGCGGCACTCGTGTGGAAACACTACGGGAGGGCCCCAGGTTTATCCCCATGTTTGTGTGGTGGCCATCTTGCTGTGGAGAACCCTCTTCCCATTCTCACCTCAGAACAGCACTGTGCCTTGTTTGCCTGGTACACCTGATCATTGTCTAGGGAGTTAGAAGAGTTGAAGCCACAGAACATCTCCTCCAAGATCTCCTGGGTGCAGCTCTGCAAATACAGTGCCCCGTATGTACAGGGCCAAGAGACATTAGGGTACTCCCTCCACATCACAACAAGGGGACATCCCCTTTAGAAATCGTGTTCTCTGCTTCACATCACAGGGGCATCTGAAGGGACATCTGGAAACGAGAACCCAGATGAAAGACACTCTTGCGCTCATGGCTTACATACTTGAAGTTGAGCTTAGCCCTCAGCACTCACCTTCTCATCTTGCCTACTATGACCTGGTGTCTGAACACCAAAGATGTGTCAGACTTACAAACCGTGGCACCTGGTTTCTGCCCAGGAAGGGCATGTTCCTCTCCTCTGTCCCCTCCTCACACACACAAACACACACACACACATACACACACACACATACACACACAGTCTCAAACAACACACCGTCTTACATGCATGAAAACGGAAACACACTCAATGAGGGTTAAAGAGGTGCGAGCCCCCTCAGCTGAGATTACAGTGTGGCCTGCTCTCCATTGGCCTCCCCCAAGGTGCCTTGTGGTACCTGTTGAAGTCTCCCGCACATAACCAGAAGCTTTTGAAAGAGGGCCGAACTGACGTCCATAGCGGCATGAACATCTCTCTTTCTGGACTCTCCTAAGCCAAGAGCCACTGAAAGTAGGGCAACAGCAACAGAACAAATTTTCCTCTAGTTAAGTGAGCTGGAAAGAGGGACATTGTTCAATGCAGCTTCCTGGTTACCAGAGTTCTAAATCCGTTACACGCTTGTCCCCAAGGAAGTGATGTCACATTTTCAAGATTCCAGCCCGTGGGCCCCTCCCTTCAGTCAGACCTATCCAGAGCCCCTTCTTGGCAGATGACTGCTTGCCCCTCGTTATCTTGTAAACTTTACATCCGCAGCCAAAAATGCCATAGCTAGAACTCTCTGAAAATGCAAGGAAGGTCCTACTTTTCTGGACACGGAGCTGAATTCAGACCTCATTTTCTGTGCTTGCCTTTCCAGATCTGTGACCTATCTAACCCACCGTGTCTCTCATATCATCGACAGGATCCCAACCTGCACAGTGATCGGATAGTCAGAATCATCTTCCTAGGGACATCATTGGGGGTCTATGAATGATATCTGCAATGCACGTGAGCTGGTGCCCTGTGTATCTGAGGCGCAAATTTTCAGGATGGTGGATTGACATGAATAGGTGAGATGTGGCATGGAGTACCAGTGAAAGTGGCCTGGGTTCCACTGTTTTCACTTGACCTCCGGCCTCATTTCAATGGGGACACCATGATGGGGTGGGAATGCTCTAAGATCAGACATGGTGATCTTCTGTAGTCAAACCATCCAATTTTTCCTGTTCTATTTTGAATGAGACAGAGGTGCCTTCTTCTGGGCTCTGGGGGTCACAGCCTTCACCATGGCTCCCAGCGATAATGACCTGAGGCATAAATATCCCTGTGTCACCCCGAGGTGCTTCATGACTGGTTCCTGACCAACACAATACATCCAACTCAATGGCATGTCATATCTAATTTCCAAATTGATCTATGTTTAAGGTTAGGGTTAGGCCTCAGGGTTAGGGTTGGGTTAAGCTTCAGGGTTAGGTTTAGGATTAGGGGTTAGGGTGAGAGTTAGGGTTAGGTTTCAGGTTTAGGGTTAGGGTAAGGAGTTGGATTAGGGTTAGGCCTCAGGTTAGGGTGAGGGTTAGGCCTCAGGTTTAGGGGTGAGAGTTAGGCCTCAGGGTTAGAGTTAGGGGTTAGGCTGAGGGGTTTGGGTTAGGGGTTAGACCTAGGGATTAAGGTTAGGTTTAGTGTTTAGGGTTAGGGTGAGGTTTAGGCCTGGGGTCAGTGTTAGGGTTAAGCCTAAGGGTTAGGGTTTAGGTTTAGGCCTCAGGGTTAGGCCTCAGTGTTAGGTTAGGGTTAGGCCTCAGGATTAGGCCTAGTGTTAGTCCTCATGGTTAGGCCTTAGGGTTAGTTTTTGGCCTAGGGTCAGGGTTAGAGTTAGGCCTTAGTGTTACGGTATAGGCTTAGGCCACAGGGTTAGGCCTCAGGGTTAGGCCTAGGGGTTAGGCCTCGGGGTTAGGCCTAGGGGTTAGGTCTCAGGGTTAGGCCTCAGGGTTAGGGTTTAGGGTTAGCCCTCATGTTTAGGTTTAGGGGTTAGCTGGAGGGGTTAGGGTTAGTGGTTAGTCTTAGGGTTTATGGTTATTATGAGGGTTTAGGTTTAGAGTTAGGGTTAGCACTGGGGTCAGTGTTAGCATTAGGACTAAGGGTTAGGGTTTAGGTTTAGGCCTCAGGGTTAAGCCCCAGGGTTAGGCCTTAGGGTTAGGCCTCAGTTTAGGCCTCAGGGTTAGGTTTAGGACTCAGGGTTAGGGTAAGAGTTAGGTCTAGGGTTAGGATTTAGGTTTAGGCCTCGGGGTTACGGTTATGGGTTAGAGTCAGTGTCAGGCCTCAGGGTTAGGGGTTAGGACTCAGGGTTAGGGTTAGGGTTAGGCCTCATGTTTAGGCCTCAGGTTTAAGTGTTAGGCCTCAGGGTTAGAGTTAGGGATAGACCTTAGGGTTAGGCCTCTGTGTTAGGGTTAGCGTCAGGGTTAGGTTCAGGGTTATGCCTCAGGGTTATGCCTCAGGGTTAGGCCTCTGGTTTAGGGTCTGTGTTAGGGTTAGTGTTAGGGTCAGGGTTAGGCCTCAGGGTTAGGCCTCAGGGATAGGGTAAGGGTTAGGCCTCAGGGTTAGGCCTCAGGGATAGGGTAAGGTTTAGGCCTCAGGGAGAGGGTCAGGATTAGGCCTCAGGTTTAGGGGTCAGGGTTAGGGTCAGTGTCAGGGTTAGGCCTCATCCTACATTTCCTGTGCGGATCTCTACAAAAAAAGACAGAGCCAGCTACTTGGGTCAGGAGGCATCAGAGGCTTTCCACCCCACTGGGCTTCCATGTTATGACAGATCAAGCAACTTAAACAGTCTGCGGGGACACCCAAGGTTCTCCTTGCAGCACAGCAGACATGGCAAGAGAATGGCATCATGTCAAGTGCCAATGGCGTTGAATGGCTGAATCACTGTGGCAGGCAGCCCCATTGATGGAGTACTACGAGGACCTCTACGGACACAGCTCATGACCCGTTAGGCCAACAATGATCTGATGTGTTCTGGCACATGACACCTTAGAGATAAACATAGAGAATGGCTTCATCCCACCCTTCCTTTTGTCTTAAATCACCCACTTTACTGTGATCTTTTGTGAGGCCTGCAGACACTGGGGTTAGTGTTATCATTAGGACTAAGGGTTAGAGTTAGATTTATGCCTCAGGGTTAGGGTTTAGGGTTAGGCCGAGAGGTTAGGGTTGGGGTTAGGCCATTGGGTCAGGGTTAGGATTAAGGTAAGGTGTGAAGGTTAGTGTTAGGGTTAGGCCTCACAGTTAGGGTTGTGGTTAAGCCTCAGGGTTAGGGATTAGTTTTAGGCCTCAGGGTTAGGGTTTAGGGTTAGGCCTCATGGTTAGGTTTAGGGGTTAGCCAGAGGCGTTAGTGTTAGGGGTTAGTCCTAGGGGTTATGGTTATGGTTAGGGTTTAGGGTTAGGGTTAAGGTTAGCACTGGGGTCAGTGTTAGCATTAGGACTAAGGGTTAGGGTTTAGGTTGAGGCCTCAGGGTTAGGCCTCAAGGTTAGGCCTCAGGGTTAGGCCTTAGGTTTAGGTTTAGGGTTAGGCCTCTGGCTTAGGCCCCAGGGTTAGCCCTTAGGGTTCGGCCTCAGATTTAGGCCTCAGGATTAGGTTTAGGACTCAGGGTTAGGGTAAGACTTAGGCCTCAGGATTAGGATTTAAGTTTAGGCCTCAGGGTTACAGTTATGGGTTAGGGTCAGTGTTAGGCCTCAGGGTTAGGGGTTAGGACTCAGTGTTAGGGTTAGGGTTAGGCCTCAGGTTGAAGGGTTAGGACTCAGAGTTAGAGTTAGGGCTTGCCCTTAGGGTTAGGCCTCAGATTTAGGGTTAGGGTCTGGGTTAGGGTCAGGGATAGGCCTCAGGGTTAGGGTTAGGGTTAGGGTTAGGGATAATCCTCAGGGTTAAGCCTCAGGGATAGGGTAAGGGTTAAGCCTCAGTGTTAGGGTCAGGGTTAGAGTAAGGGTTAGAGTCAGGGTTAGGCCTCAGGGTTAGCCTCAGGGATAGGGTCAGGATTAGGCCTCAGGGTTAGGGATCAGGGTTAGGAAATGTCATGCTTAGGCCTCATCCTACATTCCCTGTGCGGATCTCTACAAAAATGACAGAGCCAGCTGCTTGGGTCAGGAGGCATCAGAGGGCTTCCACCCAAACTGGACTTCCAGTATATGGCAGATCTAGAAACTTAAACAGTCTGTGGGGACACCCAAGGTGCTCCTTGCAGCACAGCAGACATGGCAAGTGCCAAGGGCCTTCAATGGCTGAATCACTGTGTCAGATGGCCCCATTGATGGAGTACTACGAGGACCTCTATGGACACAGCTCATGACCCGTTGGGCCTACAATGATCTGATGTGTTCTGGTCATGACACTTTAGAGATAAACATAGAGAATGGCTTCATCCCACCCTTCTTTTTGTCTGAAAACACCCACTTTAGTGTGATCTTGTGAGGCCTGCAGACGTTGTGCAACGACAGTTGAGCTGCGTTCTACACAGGATACCTGGGGTGCGTGGGTGAAATAAGGAAAATGGTAGTGAAACGCAAAGACACTCATTGCTCTGAGTGAAAAAAACAAACCACCCCCACTCCTCAAAAGCAAGAAATCTATTCTGCACCTTTCCAACTTAAGAGAACAGTGTCTTATCACCTCAGATGTAGCTGGAGGTTAGGGGTGGAGGTTCAGGTCTCTTTGCATTTGGGCCTGTGGGGCACTAGTGTGGAAACACTACGCGAGGGCCCCAGATTTCTCTACATGTTTGTGTGGGGGCCATCCCTCTGTGGAGAACCCTCTTCCCATTCTCACCTCAGATCAGCAGTGCTCCTTGTTTCCTTGGTGCACCTGATCATTGTCTAGGGAGTTAGAAGAGTTGAAGCTGGGATCCCTGGCTGGTGCAGCGGTTTAGCGCCTGCCTTTGGCCCAGGGCGGGATCCTGGAGACCTGGGATCGAATTCCACGTCGGGGTCCCGGTGCATGGAGCCTGCTTCTCCCTCTGCCTATGTCTCTTCCTTTCTCTCTCTCTCTCTCTGTGATTATCATAAATAAATAAAAATTAAAAAAAAAAAGAAGAGTTGAAGCCACAGAACATCTCCTCCAAGATGCAAGGCATCTCCTCCAAGGGTGCAGCTCTGCAAATACAGTGCCCTGTATGTACAAGGCCAAGAGACATTAGGGTACTCTCTCCACAACACAAGGGGACATCCCCTTTAGAAATCGTATTCTCTGCTTCACATCACAGGGGCAGCTGAGGGACATCTGGCAAGGAGAAGCCAGATGAAAGACACTCCTGCACTCATGACTTACATACTTGAAGTTGAGCTTGACCCTCAGCACTCACCTTCTCATCTTGCCTGCTATGACCTGGCGTCTGAACACCAAAGATGTGTCAGGCTTCCAAACCGTGGCAGCTGGTTTCTGCCCAGGAAGGGCATGTTCCTCTCCTCTATCCCCTCTATACACACACACACACACACATACACACACACACACACAGTCTCCAACACACACACCTCTTACACATACACAAACTGATACACACTCAATGAGGGCTAAAAAGGTGCGAGCCCCCTCAGCTGAGATTACAGTGTGGTCTGCTCTCCATTGGCCTCCCCCAAGGTGCCTTGTGGTACCTGTTGAAGTCTCCTGCATATAACCAGAAGCTTTGGAAAGAGGGCCGAACTGACGTCCATAACGGCATGAACATCTCTCTTTCTGGACTCTCCTAAGCCCAGAGCCACTGAAAGTAGGGCAACAGCAACAGAAGGTCTTGTTCTCCTGACCGGCTCCAGTTAAGTGTGCTGGAAAGAGGGACATTGTTCAACGCAGCTTCCTGGTTCCAACGTCCATAGCGGCATGAACATCTCTCTTTCTGGACTCTCCTAAGCCCAGAGCCACTGAAAGTAGGGCAACAGCAACAGAAGGTCTTGTTCTCCTGACCGGCTCCAGTTAAGTGTGCTGGAAAGAGGGACATTGTTCAACGCAGCTTCCGTAACACGCTTGTCCCCAAGGAAGTGACGTCACTTTTTCAAGATTCCAGCCCGTGGGCCCCTCCCTTCAGTCAGACCTATCCAGAGCCACTTCTTGGCATATGACTGCTTGCCCCACGTTATCTCGTTAACTTTACATCCGCAGCCAAAAATGTCATAGCCACAACTCTCTGAAAATGCAAAGAAGGTCCTATTTTTCTGGACACGGAGCTGAATTCAGACCTTTCTTTCTGTGCTTGCCTTCCCAGATCTGTGACCTATCTAACCCACCGTGTCTCTCATATAGTCCATAGGTTCCCAACTTGCACAGTGATAGAAGAATCAGAATCTTCTTCCTAGGGACATCATCTGGGGTCTATGAATGATATCTGCAATGCACGTGAGCTGGTGCCCTGTGTATCTGAGGCGCAAATTTTCAGGATGGTGGATTGACATGAATAGGTGAGATGTGGCATGGAGTACCAGTGAAAGTGGCCTGGGTTCCACTGTTTTCACTTGACCTCCGGCCTCATTTCAATGGGGACACCATGATGGGGTGGGAATGCTCTAAGATGCAGACATGGTGATTTTCTGTAGTCAAACCATCCAATTTTTCCTGTTCTATTTTGAATGAGACAGAGGTGCCTCTTTCTGGGCTCTGGGGGTCACAGCCTTCACCATGGCTCCCAGCGATAATGACCTGAGGCATAAATATCCCTGTGTCACCCTGAGGTGCTTCATGACTGGTTCCTGAGCAACACAATACATCCAACTCAATGGCATGTCACATCTAATTTCCAAATTGATGTATGTTTAAGGTTAGGGTTAGGCCTCAAGTTTAGGGTGAGGGTTAGGCCTCAGGTTTAAGGATGAGGGTTAGGCCTCAGGGTTAGGGTTAGGGGCTAGGCTGAGGGGTTAGGGTTAGGGGTTACACCTAGGGGTTAGGTTTAGGGTTAGGGTTTAGGTTTAGGATTAGTGTGAGGCTGGGGGTCAGTTTTAGGGTTAAGCGTAAGGGTTAGGGTTTAGGTTTAGGCCTTCGGGTTAGGCCTCAGGGTTAGGGTTAGGGTTATGCCTCAAGGTTAGGCCTCAGGATTAGGCCTCAGTGTTAGGCTTCAGGGTTAGGCCTAAGGGTTAGTTTTAGGCCTAGGGTCAGGGTTAGGGTTAGGCTTCAGGGTTATGGTTTAGGGTTAGGCCTCAGGGTTAGACCTAGGGGTTAGGCCTCAGGGTTAGGCTCAGGGTTAGGGTTCATTTTAGGGTTAGGTTTAGAGTTAGGGTCAGGGTTAGGGTTAGGGTTAGTCTCAGGGTCAAGGTTAGGGTCAGGGTCAGGGTTAGTGTTAGAGTTATGCACCAGGGTTAGGGTTAGAGTAAGGGGTTAGGGTTAGGGTTAGGGTTATGGCTCAGGGTTAGGATTTAGGGTTAGGTCAAGGCGTTAGTGTTGGTGTTAGGCCTTGGGTCAGGGTTCGGATTAAGGTAAGGTGTTAAGGTTAGTGTTAGGGTTAGGCCTCACGGTTAGGGTTATGTTTAGGCCTCAGGGTTAGGGGTTAGGTTTAGGCCCCATGGTTACACCTTTGGGTTAGGTCTCAGGTTTATGTCTCAGGATATGGTTTAAGACTCAGGGTTAGGGTAAGAGTTAGGCCTCCGGGTTAATATTTAGGTTTAGACCTCAGGGTTATGGTTATGGGTTAGGGTCAGTGTAAGGCCTCAGGGTTAGGGGTTAAGACTCAGTGTTAGGGTTAGGGTTAGGCCTCAGGGTTTGGGTAAGAGTTATGCCTCAGGGTTAGGGTTTAGGGTTAGGCCGACGGGTTAGGGTTGGGTTTAGACCTTGGGGTCAGGGTTAGGATTAAGTAAGGTATTAAGGTTAGTGTTAGGGTGTGGCCTCACAGTTAGGGTTATGGTTAGGCCTCAGGGTTAGGGGTTAGGTTTAGGCCTCAGGGTTAGGGTTTAGGGTTAGGCAACATGGTTAGGTTTAGGGGTTAACCAGAGGGGTTAGGGTTATGGATTAGTCCTAGGGGTTATGGTTATGTTTAGGGTTTAGGGTTAGGGTTAGGGTTAGGGTTACCACTGGGGTTAGTGTTAGGATTAGGACTAAGGGTTAGGGTTGAGGTTTAGGCCTCAGGGTTAGGCCTCAGTGTTAGGCCTTAGGTTTTGGGTTAGGGAGGGGCCTCAGGCCTAGGCCCCAGGATTAGGCCTTAGGTTTAGGCCTCAGGGTTAGGTTTAGGACTCAGGGTTAGGGTAAGAGTCAGCCTCAGGGTTAGGATTTAGGTTTAGGCCTCGGAGTTACGGTTTTGGGTTAGGGTCAGTGTTAGGCTTCAGGGTGATGGGTTAGGACTCAGTGTTAGGGATAGGGTTAGGCCTCAGGGTTAGGGGTTAAGCCTCAGGGTTAGAGTTAGGGTTAGGCCTTAGGGTTAGTCCTCAGAGTTACGGTTAGGGTCTGGGTTAGGGTCAGGGTTAGGCCTCAGGGTTAAGCCTGAGTTAGGCCGAGGGTTTAGGGTTAGTGTTAAGCCTCACGGTAAGGCCTCAGGGTTAGGCCTCAGGGATAGGCCTCAGGGATAGGCCTTAGGGTTAGATTTAGGCCTCAGGGTGATGGTTAGGGTTAGGCTTCAGGGTTAGGGTTTAGGTTTAGGCCTCAGGGTTAGGCCAAGTTTTTTGGCCTCAATGTTAGGGGTTAGGGTTAGGGTTAGGCTTCAGGGTTAGGGGTTTAGGTTAAGCCTCAGGGTTAGGTCTCACGGTTAGGGTTAGGTTTAGGGTTAGGGTTAGGGTTAGATTTAGGTTCAGGGTCAGGGTTAGGGGTAGGGTTATCGCAGTGTTAGGGTTAGGGTTAGGGCCAGGGTTAGGTTCAGGGTCAGAGTTAGGGTCAAGTTTAGGGTTAGGGTCAGTTTTAGGGTTAGGGTCAGGTTCAGGGTTAGGATCAGGGTCAGTGTTATTGTTAAGGTTAGGGTTAGGCCTCAGTGTTAGTGGTTAGGGTTAGGCCTCAGGGTTAGGGTTAGTGTTCTGCTTCAGGTTTAGGGATTAGGTTTAGCCCTCTGGGTTGAGGGTTAGGGTTAGTCCTCATGGTTAGGGTTAGGGGTTAGGCCTAGGGGTTAGAGTTAGGATTAGGGTTAAGGGTTAGGGTTAGGTTTAGGCCTCAGGTTTAAGCCTCAGCATTAGGCCTCAGTTTTAGGCCTCAGTGTTAGATTTAGGACTCAGGGTTAAGCCTAGGGTTTAGGCCCCAGGGTTGGGTCTCATGGTTAGGTTTAGGCCTCAGGGTTAGGGTTTAGGTTTAAGCCTCAGGGTCAGGAGTGGGGTTAGGCCTCACGGTTAGGGTTTAGTGTTAGGGTTAGTGTTAGGTCTGGGGCTTAGGGGTTATTGTTAGGCCCCAGGGTTAGGCCTCAGGGTTAGGGGTTAGGGTTAGGGTTAAGGTTAGGGTTCGGGTCAGGATCGGGGTCAGGGCCAGGGTCAGGATTAGGGTTAGGTGTATGGTTTGGCCTCAGGGATAGGGTTTAGATTTAGGCCTCAGTGTTAGGCCTAGGGGTTAGGCCTCAGGGTTAGGGTTAGACCTTAGCGTTAGGCCTCAGAGTTAGACTTCAGGGTTAAGTTTAGGCCTTAGGGTTAAGGTTAGGCCTCAGGGTTAGGGTTTTATTTTTAGGCCTCATTGTTAAGCCTAGGGCTTAGGCCTCAGGGTTAGGGGTTAGGGTTAGGGTTAGGCCTCAGAGTTTGGGATTAGGGTTAGGGTTAGGCCTCAGGGTTAGGGTTATTATTAGGGTTAGGTTTAGGGTCAGGGTCAGATTTCAGTTTAGGGTCAGGGTTAGGTTTAGGGTGGGTTAGGGTCAGGGTTAGAGTTAGAGTCAGGTTCAGGGTTAGGGTGAGGGTTAGGGTCAGGATTAGGGGTAGGGTTAGGGTCAGGGTTAGGGTTAGGGTCATGGTCAGGGTTAGGGTTAGGGTCAGGGTTAGGTTTAGTGTTAGGGCAAGGGTTTGAGTTAGGCTTCGGGGTTAAGGTTAGCATAAGAGGTTAGGTTACGTTTAGGGTTCAGGCCTCAGGTTTAGGGTTAGGGTCAGGCCTCAGTGTTAGCGGTGAGAGTTAGGCCTCAGGGTTAGGATTAGGGGTTAGGCCTCATGGTTTGCGTTAAGAATTAGACCTCAGGGTTAGGTCTCAGGTTTAGGCCTCAGGGTTAGGACTCAGGGTTAGGCCTCAGGGTTAGGGTTAGGGTTAAGGCCGAGGGCTTAGTGTTATGGGTGAGGCCTAGGGGTTAGGATTAGGGTTAGGGTTTAGGGTAAGGGTGAGGGTTAGGCCTGCGTTCAGTGTTAGGGTTAAGCCTAAGGTTTAGGGTTTAGGTTTAGGCCTCAGGGTTAGGATTCAGGGTTAGGCCTCAGGATTAGGCCTCAGTGTTAGCCCTTAGATTTAGGCCTTAGGGTTAGATTTAGGCCTCAGAGTTAGGGTTAGGGTTGGGCTTCAGGGTTAGGTTTTAGGTTTAGGCCTCAGGGTTAGGCCTATGGGTTAGGCCTCAGTGTTTGGGGTTACGGTTAGGGTTAGGGTTAGGCCTCAGGATTGGGGATTAGGTTTAGGCCTCGGGGTTAGTCCTCAGGTTTAGGGTTAGGGTTAGGTTTAGGGTCAGAGTCAAGGTTAGGGATAGGATCAGGGTTAGGTTTAGGGTTAGGGTTAGGGTTTGGGTGAGGGTCAGGTTTAGGTTTAGGCTCAGGGTCATGGTTAGGGTTAGTGTTAGGATTAGGCCTCAGGGTTAGCTTTAGGGTTAGGCTGAGGTGTTAGGCCTCGGGGTTAAGTTTAGGCCTCAGGGTTAGGGGTTAGGGTAAGGCTTCAGGGTTAGGGTTTATGTTTCGACCTCAGGGTTAAGACTAGGAGTTAGGCGTCAGGGTTAGGGTTTAGAGTTAGGGTTAGGGTTAGGTCTCAGGGTTAAGGTGAGGGTTAGGCCTCAGGCTTAGGCCTCAGTGTTAGTCCTCAGGGTTAGGGTTAGGTTAGGCCTCAGTATTAGGGTTAATGCTTAAGCCTCAGGGTTTGGGTTGGGGGTTAGGCCTCAGGGTTAAGACTCAGGTTTAGGACTCAGGGTTAGTGTTTAGGTTTAGGCCTCAGGGTTAGGACTAAGAGTTAGGCCTCAGGGTTAGGGTTTAGGGTTAGGGTTAGTGTTAGGCCTCAGGGTTAGGGGTTAGGGTTAGGCCTCAGGGTAAGTCCTCAGGTTTAGGCCTCAGGGTTAGGTTTAAGACCCAGAGTTAATGTAACGGTTAGGCCTCAGGGTTAGGGTTTAGGTTTAGGGCTAATGGTTAGGCCTAGGGGTAGGCCTCAGGGTGAGACCTCAGGGTTAGGTTTAGGCCTCAGGTTTAGGGGTTAGGGTAAGGCTCAGGGTTAGGGCTAGGAGTTAGGCGTCAGGGTTAGGGTTTAGAGTTAGGGTTAGGGTTAGGTCTCAGGGTTAAGGTGAGGGTTAGGCCTCAGGCTTAGGCCTCAGGGTTAGTTCTCAGGGTTAGGGTTAGGGTAGGCCTCAGTATTAGGGTTATGTGTTAGGCCTCAGCGTTTGGGTTAAGGGTTAGGCCACAGGGTTCAGGTTATGGGTTAGGGTCAGGGTAAAGCCTCAGGGTTAGGTGTTAGGCCTCAGGGTTAGGGTTAGGGTTAGGCCTCATGGTTAGGGTGAAGCGTTAGCCCGATGGATTAGGGTTAGGGGTTAGGCCTGGGGGTTACGGTAGGATTAGGGTTTAGGGTTAGGTTTAGTGTTAGGCCTGGGGTCAGTGTTAGGATTAGGACGAACCGTTAGGGTTTAGGTTTTGGCCTCAGGGTTACACCTCAGGGTTAGGCCTCAGGGTTAGGGTTTAGGTTTAGGCCTCAGGGGAGGCCTAGGCGTTAGGCCTCAGGGTTAGGGGTTAGGGTTAGTGTTAGGGTTAGGCCTCAGGGTTATGGGTTAGGTTAGGCCTCAGGGTTATGGGTTAGGTTAGGCCTCAGGGTTAGGCCTCAGTTTTAGGGTAATGGTTAGGATTAGGTTTAGGGTTAGGATCAGAGTCAGTGTAAGGTTTAGGGTAGGGTTAGGGTTAGGGTCAGGGTTAGGGTCAGGGTCAGGGTTAGGTTAAGGATCAGGGTCAGGGTTAGGGTCAGGGTTAGGTGTAGGGTCACGGTTAAGGTTAGGCTCAGGATCAGGGTTAGGGTTAGGCCTCAGGGTTAGGGGTCTGGGTTAGCGTCAGGGTCAGGGTTAAGCCTCAGGGTAAGTGTCAGGGTTAGGACTAGTGTTAGGGTTAGGGTTAGGCCTCAGGATTAGGCCTCAGGTTTAGGCTTCAGGGTTAGACCTCAGGGTGAGGTTTAGGCTTCAGGGTTATGGTTAGGTTTAGGCCTCAGAGTTAGGATTTAGGTTTAGCCCTCAAGGTTAGGCCTAGGTGTTAGGCCTCAGGTTTAGGTGTTAGGGTTAGTGTTAGGGTTAGGCCTCAGGTTAGGGATTAGGGTTAGGCCTCAGGGTTAGGGCTCACGGTAAGGCCAAAGGGTTAGGGTCAGGGTTAGGGTCCGGGTCAGGGTCAGGGTTAGGGTCAGGGTCGAGATAAGGGTCAGGGTCAGGGTAGGTTCAGGGTTAGGGTTAGGGTCATGGTTAGGGTTAGGATCAGGGTCATGGTCATGTTTTGGCTCAGGGTCAGGGTTATTGTTAGTGTTAGTGTTAGGGTTAGAGTTAGGCTTCAGTGTTAGGCTTAGGTTCAGGGTCAGTATTAGGGTCAGGGTCAGGGTTAGGGTCAAGGTTAGTGTTAGGGTCATGGTTAGGTTTAGTATAAGGGTCTGGGTTAGGGTCGGGGTCAGCGATAGGGTTAAGGTTAAGGTTAGGGTTAGGCTTAGGCTTCAGGGTTAGGGGTTAGTGTTAGTGTCAGGGTCAGGGTTAGGCCTCAGGGTAAGGCTTCAGGGTTAGGCCTCATGGTTAGGTTTAGGCCTCAGGGTTAGGGTTAGTGTTAGGCCTCAGGGATAGGGTTTAGGTTTAGGCCTCAGTGTTAGGCCTAGGTGTTCAGACTCAGGGTTAGGGGTTAGGGTTAGGGTTAGGCCTCAGGGTCTGGGGTTAAGGTAGGGTTAGGCCTCAGGGTTAGAGGTTCGGGTTAGGCCAAGGGGTAAGGCCTTAGTGTTAGGCCTCAGGCTTAGGGTTAGGCCTCAGTGTTAGGCCTCAGTGTTAGGCCTCAGGGTTAGGCCTCAGGGTTAAGTTTAAGCCTCAGGGTTAGGCTTAGGGCTAGGCCTCAGGGATAGGGTTCAGGCCTCAGGGTTAGGGTTAGTGTTAGGGCTCAGGGATAGGTTTTAGGTTTAGGCCTCAGTGTTAGGCTTTGGGGTTAGGCCTCAGGGTTAGTGATTAGTGTTAGGGTTAGGCCTCAGGGTTTGGGGTTAGGGTTAGGGTTAGGCCTCAGTGTTAGGGTTAGAGTTAGGGTTAGGGTTAGGGTCAAAGTCAGAGTTAGGGTTAGGGTGAGGGTTATGTTTAGGCTTAGGGTTAGGGTTACTGTTAGGGTAAGGGGTTAGGATTAGGGTTAGGTTTCAGGCCTCAAGGTTAGGGTTAGGGTTATGCCTCAGTGTTAGCAGTTAGGGTTAGGCCTCAGGTTTAGGGGTTAGGTTTAGGCCTCAGTGTTAGGGGTTAGGGTTAGGTCTCAGGGTTAGGGTTAGGGGTTAGGCCAAGGGTTTAGGGTTAGAGGTTAGGCCTAGGGGTTGGGGTAAGGGTTAGGGTTTAGTGTCAGGGTTAGGGTTAGGCCTGGGGTTTGTGTTATGGTTAGGCCTAAGGGTTTTTGTTTAGGGTTAGTCCTCAGGGTTAGGCCTTAGTGTTAGGCTTAGGGTTAGGCCTCAGGGATAGGGTTCAGGCTTCAGAGTTAGGGTTAGTGTTAGGGCTCAAGGATAGGTTTTAGGTTTAGGCCTCAGTGTTAGGCTTTGGGGTTAGGCCTCAGAGTAGTGATTAGTGTTAGGGTTAGGCCTCAGGGTTTGGGGTTAGGGTTAGGGTTAGGCCTCAGGGTTAGGTTTAGGGGTTAGGCCAAGGGTTTAGGGTTAGGGGTTACGCCTAGGGGTTGGGGTAAGGGTTAGGGTTTAGTGTCAGGGTTAGGGTTAGGCCTGGGGTCTGTGTTACAGTTAGGCCTAAGGGTTTGGGTTTAGGTTTAGTACTCAGGGTTAGGCCTTAGTGTTAGGCCTCTGGGTTAGGGTTAGGGTTAGGCCTCAGGTTAAGCCTCATGGTTCGGCCTCATGGTTAGGCCTCAGGGTTAGGTATAGACCTCACAGTTAGGGTTATGGTTAGGCCTCAGGGTTATGGTTTAGGTATAGTCCTCAGGGTTAGCCCTAGGGGTTAGGCATCAGGGTAAGGGGTTAGAGTTAGTGTTAGGGTTAGGCCTCAGGGTTATGGGTTAGGTTTAGTCCTCAGGGTTAGAGTTAGGGGTAGGCCTCAGGGTTTGGTCGAATGGTTAGTTGTTAGCTTCAGGGTTAGGCCTCATGGTTTGGCCTAGGGTTAGATTCAGGCCTCAGGGTTAGGGTTAGGGTTAGGGTTCAGGGTTAGGGTTTAGGTTTAGGCCTCAAGGTTAGGCCCAGGGGTTAGGATTCAGTGTTAGGGGTTAGGGTAAGGATTAGGGTTAGAGTTAGGTCTCAGGGATAGGCCTCAGGGTTAGGCCTCAGTGTTAGGGTTATGGTTAGGATTAGGGTTAGGGTTAGGTTCAGGGTCAGTGTTAGGTTTAGGGTTATGGTTAGGGTCAGGGTTAGGGTAGGGGTCAGGGTTAGGGTCAGGGTTAGGGTTAGATCATGGTTAGGTTTAGGGTCAAGGTCAGGGTTAGGGTCAAAGTCAGGGTTAGGGTTTCGGTTAGGGTTAGGCCTCAGGGTTAGGGGTCAGGATTATGTTCAAGGTCAGGATTAGGCGTCAGGGTTAAGGTTAGGTTTAGGTCTCAGGATAATGCTTCAGGTTTAGGCCTCAGGGTAGGCCTCAGGGTGAGGTTTAGGCCTCACAGTTAGGGTTAGGTTTAGGCCTCATAGTTAGGGTTTAGGTTTAGTCCTCAGGGTTAGGGTTAGTTTTAGGCTTCAGGGTTAGGGTTAGGATCAGGGTCAGGGTTAGGGTTAGGGTTAGGGTTAGGCCTCAGGATTAGGGTTTATGTTTAGGCCTCAGGGTTAGGCCTAAGAGTTAGGCCTCAGGGTTAGGAGTTAGGCTTAGGGTTAGGGTTAGACCTCAGGGTTAGGGGTTAGTGTTACGCCTCAGGGTTAATGGTTCGGGTTAGGTCGAGGGGTTAGGGTTATGGTCAGGGTCAGATTTAGTTTTAGGGTTAGGGTTAAGTATAGGGTGAAGGTTAGGGTCAGGGTTAGGGGTAGGGTCAGGATCAGGGTTAGCATTAGTGTCATATTCAGGTTTAAGGTCAGAGTCAGGGTTAGGGTTAGTGTTAGGTTTAGGGTTAGAGTTAGGCTTCAGTGTCAGGGTTAGGGTCATGGTCAGGATCACGGTTAGGGTTAGGGTTAGGGTTATGGTCATGGTTAGGGTTAGTCCCCAGGGTTAGGGTCAGGGTTAGGCTTCAGGGTTAGCTCAAGGCCTCAGGGTTATGGTAAGGGTTAGGCCTCAGAGTTAGCGTTTAGATTTGGGCCTCATGTTTTGGCCTAGGGGTTAGGCCTCAGGGTTAGGGGTAAGGGTAAGGGTCAGGGTTAGACCTCAGGGTAAGGCCTCAGTGTTAGGCCTCCGGGTTAGAGTTAGGCCCCTGGATAGGCCTCAGGGTTAGGCCTCAGGGTTAGGGTTAGTGTTAGGCCTCAGGGATAGGGTTTAGGTTTAGTCTTCAGTGTTAGGCCAAGGTGTTCGGCCTCAGGGATAGGGGTTAGGGTTAGGGTTTGAACTCAGGGTTTGAGTTAGGGGTTAGGGCTCAGAGTTAGGCCTCAGGTTTAGGACTTATTGTTAGGGTTATAGGTTAGGCCACAGTATTAGGGTTAGGCTTAGGCTCAGGGTTAGGGTTAGGGGTTAAGCCTCAGGATTAGGGTCAGGGTTAGGGTTAGGTTAAGGGTCAGGGTTAGGCCTCAAGGTAAGGCCTCAGGGATAGGGTCAGGGTTAGGCCTCAGGGTTAGGGTCAGGTTAGGGTTAGGATTAGGGTCAGGGTTAGTTCTCAGGGTTAGGCCCCAAAGATAGGGTCAGCGTTAGGCCTCAGGGTTAGGTGTCAGGGTTAGGGTCAGGGTCGTAGTTAGCCTCATCCTAGATTTCCTGTGCGGATCTCTACAAAAAAAGACAGAGCCAGCTACTTGGGTCAGGATTCAGAGGGCTCCCACCCAAACTGGGCTTCCAGGTATGGCAGATCAAGCAACTTAAACAGCCTGTGGGGACACACAAGGTGCTCCTTGCAGCACAGGAGACATGGCAAGAGAATGGCATCATGTCAAGTGCTAAGGGCCTTGAATGGCTGAATCACTGGCAGACGGCCCCATTGATGGAGTACTACGAGGACCACTAAGGACATAGCTCATGACCCGTTGGACCTATAATGATCTGATGTATTCCGGCACATGACACCTTACAGATAAACATAGAGAATGGCTTCATCCCACTCTTCCTTTTGTCTTAAATCACCGTCTTCAGTGTGATCTTTTGTGAGGCCTGCAGACATTGAGCAACGACAGTGGTGCTGCGTTCTACACAGGACACCTGGGGCACGTGTGTGAAATAAGGAAAATGGTAGTGAAACGCAAAGACACTCAGTGCTCTGAGTGAAAAAAACAAACCACTCCCACTCCTCAAAAGCATGAAATCTATTCTGCACCTTTCCAATCTAGGGGAACAGTGTCTTATCACCTCAGGCACAGCCGGAGGTTAGGGGTGGATGCTCAGGTCTCTTTGCGTTTGGGCCTGTGTGGCACTCGTGTGGAAACACTACGGGAGGGCCCCAGGTTTATCTCCATGTTCGTTGGTGGCCATCTCTCTGTGGAGAACCCTCTTCCCATTCTCACCTCAGAACAGCACTGCTCCTTGTTTGCCTGGAGCACCCTATCATTGTCTAGGGAGTTAGAAGAGTTGAAGCCACAGAACATCTCCTCCAAGATCTCCTGGGTGCAGCTCTGCAAATACAGTGCCCCATATGTACAGGGCCAAGAGATATTAGGGTACTCCTTCCACAACACAACAAGGGAACATCCCCTTTAGAAATCGTGTTCTCGGCTTCACATCACAGGGGCAGCTGAGGGACATCTGGCAAGGAGAAGCCAGTTGAAAGACACTCTTGCGCTCATGACTTAACATACTTGTAGTTGAGCTTGGCCCTCAGCACTCATCTTCTCATCTTGCCTGCTATGACCTGGAGTCTGAAAACGAAAGATGTGTCAGGCTTCCAAACCGTGGCAGCTGGTTTATACCCAGGAAGGGCATGTTCCTCTCCTCTATCCCCTCTACACACACACACACACACACACACACATGCACAATCTCACATTAACACACCCTTTTACACATACACAAATGGACACACACCCAATGAGGGTGAAAGAGGTGCGAGCCCGCTCAGCTGAGATTACAGTGTGGTCTGCACTCCATTAGCCTCCCACAAGGTGCCTTGTGGTACCTGTTGAAGACTCCCACACATAACCAGAAGCTTTGGAAAGAGGGCCGAACTGACGTCCATAGCGACATAAACATCTCTCTTTCTGGACTCTCCTAAGCCCAGAGCCGCTGAAAGTAGGGCAACAGCAACAGAAGGTCTTGTTCTCCTGACCGGCTCCAGTTAAGTGCTCTGGAAAGAGGGACATTGTTCAACGCAGCTTCCTGGTTACCAGAGTTCTAAATCTGTTACACGCTTGTCCCCAAGGAAGTGACGTCTCGTGACGTCAATCTTTTTCAAGATTCCAGCCCTTGGGCCCCTCCCTTCAGTCAGACCTATCCAGAGCCCCTTCTTGGCATATGACTGCTTGCCCCACGTTATCTCGTTAACTTTACATCCGCAGCCAAAAATGCCATAGCCACAACTCTCTGAAAATGCAAGGAAGGTCCTACTTTTGTGGACACGGAGCTGAATTCAGAACTTTCTTTCTGTGCTTGCCTCTCAGATCTGTGACCTATCTAACCCACCGTGTCTCATATAGTCCACAGGTTCCCAACTTGCACAGTGATAGAAGAATCAGAATCTTCTTCTTAGGGACATCATCAGGGGTCTATGAATGACATCTGCAACGCACGTGAGCTGGTGCCCTGTGTATCTGAGGCGCAAATTTTCAGGATGATGGATTGACATGAAGAGGTGAGATGTGGCATGGAGTACCAGTTGAAAGTGGCCTGGGTTCCACAGTTTTCACTTGACCTCCGGCCTCATTTCAATGGGGGCACCATGATGGGGTGGGAATGCTCTAAGATCAGACATGGTGATCTTCTGTAGTCAAACCGTCCAATTGTGTCCTGTTCTATTTTGAATGAGACAGAGGTGCCTCTTTCTGGGCTCTGGGGGTCACAGCCTTTACCATGGCTCCCAGCGATAATCACCTGTGGCATAAATATCCCTGTGTCACCCCGAGGTGCTTGGTGACTGGTTCCTGACCAACACAATACATCCAACTCAATGGCATATCACATCTAATTTCCAATTGTTTAAGGTTAGGGTTAGGCCTCACGGTTACGGTTAGGGTTAGGCTTCAGGGTTAGGGTTAGGGTTAGGGATTTAGGTGAAGGTTAGATTAGGCTTCAGAGTTAGGGTTAGGGTTAGGGTTTAGGGTTAGGGTGAGGGTTAGGCCTGAGGTCAGTGTTAAGGTTAAGCCTAAGGGTTAGGGTTTAGGTTTAGGCCTCAGAGGTAAGCCTCAGGGTTAGGCCTCAGGGTTAGTGTTAGAGTTAGGCCTCAGCATTAGGCCTCAGGATTAGGCCTCAGTGTTTGGCCTCAGGGTTAGGTCTTAGGGTTAGGTTTAGACCAAGGGGTTAGGGTTAGGGTTAGGCTCAGGGTTAGGCTTCAGGTTTAGGCCTCAAGGTTAGGCCTAGGGGTTAGGCTTCAGGGTTAGGGGTTAGGTTTAGTGTTAGGGTTAGGCCTCAGGGTTACGGGTTAGGGTTAGGCCTCAGGGTTCAGCGTAGGGGTTAGGGTTTGGGTTCGGGTAGGTTTAGGGTTAGGTTTAGGTTCAGGGTCAGGGTTAGGGTCACGTTCAGGGTTAGAGTCAGTGTCAGGATTAGGGTCAGGTTTTGGGTTAGGGTCAGAGTCAGGGTTAGGATCAGGGTCAGGGTTAGGGTTAGGGTTAGGGTTAGAGTTAGGCTTCAGTTTTAAGGTTAGGGTAAGGGGTTACGGTTAGGATTAGGGTTAGGCCTCAGGGTTAGGTGTTAGGGTTAGGCCTCAGGGTTAAGGGTTAGGGTTAGGCGTCATGGTTAGGGTTAGCCATTAGCTCGAGGCGTTAGGGTTAGGGGTTAGGCCTGGGGGTTAGGGTTAGGATTTGGGTTTAATGTTAGGGTTAGGATTAGCCCTGGGGTCAGTATTAGAATTCGAACTAAGGGTTAGAGTTTAGCTTTAGGCCTCAGGGTTAGGCCTCAGGGTTAGGTCTATGTTAGGCCTCAAGCTTAGGCCATAGTGTTAGGCCTCAAAGTTAGGGGTTAGGTTTAGGCCTCACGGTTATGTTAGAGTTAGGCCTCAGGCTTAGGCCGCAGGGTTAGGCCTCAGGGTGAGGCCTCAGGTTTAGGTCTCAGGGTTAGGTTTCCGACTCTGGGTTAGGGAAAGGGTTAGGCCTCAGGGTTAGGTTTTAGGTTTAGGCCTCAGGTTTAGGCCTCAGGGTTAGTTTTAGGCCTCAGGGTTAGGGGTTGCAGTAAGGCATCAGGGTTAAGGTTTTGGTTTAGGCCTCAGGGTTAGGGCTAAGAGATAGGCCTCAGGGTTAGGACTCAGGGTTAGGACTCAGGGTTAGGGTTAGGGTTAACGTTAGGATTAGGTTCAGGTCAGAGTTAGGGTCAGTGGTTGGTTTAGGGTTAGGGTTAGGTTCAGGGTTATGGTTAGGGTCAGGGTCAGGGTTAGGGTCAGTGTCAGGGTTAGCATCAGGGTTAGGGTTTGGGTCACGGTTAGGTTTAGGGTCAGGGTCAGGTTTACGGTCAGGGTCAACCTTAGGGTTAGGGTTAGGTTAGGTTTAGGCTTCAGGGTTAGGGGTTAGGGTTAGGGTCATTGTCATGGTCAGGCCTCAGGTTTAGGGTCATGGTTAGGCCTTTTGGTTAAGGTTAGGCTTAGGCTTCAGGGTTAGGCCTCAGGGTTAGGGTTAGGGTTAGGCCTCAAGGATAGGGTTTAGGTTTAGGCCTCAGGTTTTAGGGTTAGGGTTACAGTTAGTCCTTAGGGTTCAGGTAAGAGTAGGGTTCGGTTTAGGGTCAGGGTCATTTTTAGGTTTAAGGTCAGGGTTAGGGTTAGGGTCAGGGTTATGGTTAGTTTCAAGGTCAGGGTTAGGGTCAGTGTCAGGGTTAGCGTCAGGGTTAGGGTTTGGGTCACGGTTAGGTTTAGGGTCAGGGTCAGCGTTAGGGTTATGGTTAGGGTTAGGGTAGGGTTAGGCTTCAGGGTTAGGGTTGAGGGTTAGGGTCAGTGTCACGGTCAGGCCTCAGGGTTAGGGTCACGGTTAGGCCTTCTGGTTAGGGTTAGGCTGAGGCCTCAGGGTTAGGCCTGAGGATGAGGTCTCAGGGTTAGGTTTAGGCCTCAGGGTTAGGGTTATGGTTAGGCCTCAGGGTTTGGGTAAGAGTTTGGGTTAAGTGTAGGGTCAGGGTCAGATTTAGGTTTAGGGTCAGGGTTAGGGTTAGGGTTAGGCCTCAGGGTTAGGGATTAGGGTTAGGCCTCAGGGTAGGGCCTCAGTGTTAGGCTTCAGGCTTAGGGTTAGGCCTCAGGGTTAGGCCTCAGGGTTAGTCCTCAAGGTTAGGCCTCAGGGTTAGGTTTAGGCCTCAGGGCTAGGGTTAGGGTTAGTCCTCAACGATAGGGTTTAGGTTTAGCGTTAGGATTAGGGTTAGGGTTAGGGTTAGGCCTCAGGGTTTGGGGTTAGGGTTAGGGTTAGGCCTTAGGGTTAGGATTAGAGTTAGGGTTAGGTTTAGGGTATGGTCAGATTTAGGATTAGGGTCAGGGTTAGGTTTAGGGTTAGGGTTAGAGTCATGGTTAGGGTTAGAGTCAGGGTCAGGGTTAGGGTGAGGGTTAGGGTCAGGGTCAGGTGTAACGTCAGGGTGAGTGTTAGGGTTAGGGTCACGGTCAGGGTTAGGGTCATGGTCAGAGTTAGGGTTAGGGTTAGAGTTAGATTTTGAGTGGCTTTGGGGTTAGTGTTAGGGTAAGGGGTTAGGATTAGGGTTAGGTTTATGGTTCAGGCCTCAGGGTTAGGGTTAGGGGTTAGTCCTCATGGTTTGTCTTATGGGTTAGACCTCAGGGTTAGGCCTCAGGTTTAAGACTCAGGGTTAGGGTTACGATTAGGCCTCAGGGTTAGGGTTAGGGTAAACCTCAGGTTTAGGGTTAGGTTTAGGCCTCAGGGTTAGGCCTCAGGATTAGGCCTCAGGATTAGGACTCAGTGTTCGGCCTCAGGGTTAGGGTTAGGGTTAGGTTCAGGCCTCAGTGTTAGGGTTAGGGTTAGGCTCACGGTCAGGGTTAGGGTCAGGGTCAGGGTCAGGTTTAGGGTTAGGGTTAGGGTTAGGCCTCTAGGTTAGAGTTAGGATTAGGACTCAGGGTTATGGGTTAGGGTTGGGCCGAGGGTTTTGGGGTTAGGGTTAGGCCTCATGTTTAGGGTTAGTGGTTAGCCCATCAGTTAGGGTTAGGGGTGAGGCCTAGAGGTTAGGGTTAGGATAAGGATTTAGTGTTAGGGTTAGAGTTAGGCCTGGGGTCAGTGTTAGTATTAGGTCTAAGCATTAGGGTTTAGGTCTTGGCCTCAGGGTGAGGACTCTGGGTTAGGCCCTCCAGGTTAAGGGTTAGGGTTAGGCCCCAGGGTTAGGGTTTAGGGTTAGGCCTCAGGGTTAGGGTTAGGGAAGGCCTCAGGTTTAGGGTTTAGGTTTAGGCCTCAGGGTTATGACTAGGGGTTAAGCCTCTGGGTTAGGGTTAAGGGTTAGGGTTAGGCTTCAGGGAGTGGGGTTAGGGTTAGGGTTAGGCCTTAGTGTTAGGATTAGAGTTAGGGTTAGGTTTAGGGCATGGTCAGATTTAGGATTAGGGTCAGGGTTAGGTTTAGGGTTAGGGTTAGAGTCATGGTTAGGGTTAGAGTCAGGGTCAGGGTTAGGGTGAGGGTCAGGGTCAGGGTTAGGGGTAGCATCAGGGTGAGGGTTAGGGTTAGGGTCACGGTCAGGGTTAGGGTCATGGTCAGATTTAGGGTTAGGGTTAGAGTTTGAGTTTGAGTGGCTTCGGGGTTAGTGTTAGGGTAAGGGGTTAGGTTTAGGGTTAGGTTTATAGTTCAGGCCTCAGGGTTAGGGTTAGGGAAGGCATCAGGTTTAGGGTTTAGGTTTAGGCCTCAGGGTTATGACTAGGGGTTAAGCCTCTGGGTTAGGGTTTAGGGTTAGGGTTAGGCCTCAGGGAGTGGGGTTAGGGTTAGGGTTAGGGTTAGGCCTCAGGGTTAGGGTTAGAGTTTGGCTTAGGGTTAGGGTCAGGGTCAGATTTAGGTTTTGGGTCAGGGTTAGGGTTAGGGTTAGAGTCAGGTATAGGTTTACAGTCAGTGTCAGGGTTAGCGTGAGGGTTAGGGTCAGGGTTAGGGGCTGGTGGTTTCTGCCCAGGAAAGGCATGTTCCTCTCCTCTGTCCCCTCTACACACACACACACACACACAGTCTCCCACTAACACACCCTCTTACACATACACATGTGGACACACACTCAATGAGGGTGAAAGAGGTGCGAGCCCCCTCAGCTGAGATTACAGTGTGGCCTCCTCTCCAGTGGCTTCCCCCAGGTGCCTTGCGGTACCTGTTGAGGTCTCCCGCACATAACCAGACTTCGGCAAAGAGGGCCGAGTTGACGTCCATGGCAACATGAACATCTCTCTGTCTGGATTCTCTTAAGCCCAGAGTCACTGAAAGTAGGGCAACAGCAACAAAAGGTCTTGTTCTCTTGACCGGCTCCAGTTAAGTGAGCTGGAAGAGGGACATTGTTCAACGCAGCTTCCTGGTTACCAGAGTTCTAAATCCGCTACATGCTTGTCCCCAAGGAAGTGACGTCACTTTTTCAAGATTCCAGCCCTTGGGCCCCTGCCTTCAGTCAGACCTATCCAGAACCCCTTCTTGACAGATGACTGCTGACCCCATGCCATCTCCTTAACTGTACATCAGGAGCCAAAAATGCAATAGCCACAAATCTCTGAAAATGCAAGGAAGGTCTACTTTTCTGGAGACGGAGCTGATTTCAGACTTTCTTTCTGTGCTTGCTTTCCCAGATTTGTGACCTACCTAACCCACCGTGTCTCTCACATAGTCCGCAGATTCCCACCCTACATGGTGATAGAAGAGGCAGAATCTCCTTCCTAGGGATATCATCAGGGGTCTCTGGAAGATATGTGTAATGCACGTGAGCTGGTGCCCTGTGTATCTGAGGCGCAATTTTAAGGATGGTGCATTGACATGAATAGGTAAGATGTGGCATGGGGTACTACTTGAAATTGGCCTGGGTACCAGCAATGTAATATCACAATGGTCACTTTACCTCTGGCCTCATTTCAATGGGGGCAGCATGATGGGGTGAGAATGCTACAAGATGCAGCCATGGTCATCTTCTGTAGTCAAACCGTCCAATTGTGACCTGTTCTATTTTGAATGAGACAGAGATGCCTCCTCCTGGGCTCTGGGGGTTGCAGCCTTCACAATGACTCCCAGCAATAATGACCTGTGGCATAAATATCCCTGTGTCACTGCGAGGTGTTTCGTCATGGGTTTTGACCAACACGATATATCCAACACAATGTTATGTCACACCTAAGTTCCAAATGGAACTATGCTTAATGTTAGTGTTAGGCTTCGGGTTGGGGTAGGGTTACATTTGCGGTGTAGCGTTAGGGTTAGGGTTAGGGTTAGGGTTAGGGTTAAGGTTAGGGTTAGGGTTAGGGTTTGGGTTTAGTGTGAGTGTAAGTGTTACTGTTAAGCTTACGGATTAGGGTTATGGATTAGGGGTTGGTTAGGGTTCAGTTTAGGGTTCAGATTCGGGAAAGTTAGGGTCGGGTGGGGGAAACCCTTGTGAGCAGCCGTTACTAATTAATTATGGCCTGTTGTGGCCATATCAAGTCCAGTGTTTCTAGATATTTGAATTTTTAAGCTAGAATATGGATTTTATGTGAAATCTCCAGATCTTGTAGATGTTTGCTCATTTTAATACACTAAAAACTGAACAAATTACACCTATGGGTTAAACTTGGTTCTTCTGCAACAAGTTTGCAATCTTTGTTATAGAGTAGTGGTTCTCCAGGTTGTCCCTGGATCAGTAGCATCAGCATCACGTGCATCCTTAATAGAAATGCAAGTTCCCAGGCCTCACTTCATCTCTCCTGAATCTGAATCTCTAGGGCTGAGGCCCAAGAATCATGTTTAATAAATCCCCTGGGTGGTACTGATGTGTGCTGAAGTTGAGAACCATTATTTTGGAGCCTGGAAGTTGATAGCACTATTTTTATCTGGGGATAGTTATAAAGACAAAAGTTCATTGAATATCCTCCTGTAGATTTATCCAAGTGCGTGTATCAAAAATACCAGATGTATATTGTTGCAGATACAGATGACTGTTTATGTATATATAGATTTTTGCCAGCATCAGAATATACAATGATTAAATCACATTTTGTTCTTTTTGTCCTTCTGCTCCTTCCTTGCCCCTCTGCATCTCCATCACAAATGAATTTAATGGTAACCTGCCACATTTGGACTTTACTAGAACACATCTTAGATTTTATTTACTGGTGATTAAAAGATATGTTAGTTGCTAAATTGAGTTCTATTTGTTAGAACTTCCATCTCTAGTTATCTTTTAATTTGAGAGTGAAGTTTAACTTACATGGTTTTATGTAAACCTGGCCTCCTAATAGCTGACCAGGTTGTTCACATTTTAAAGACCAAGTATACCAATATTTTCCTCCATTCTCAAGTGTTGAGATGATTGCTATCCTGATGATTGTTCTGAAAATGCTCCTTTTTGTGTTACCCATAAGCACAATTTATTCATTTAAAAGTCCTGAATATCTGGCTAATCAAATTAATCATGCATTACATATAAATAATTTCCTTACATTTTAAAATACACAGAAAACTTTTTATAAAAAGTAAAGCTTTTTATGATAGGAAAGCTTCATGTATGTCGTGTATAATGAAGTGCTAAAAGTGTCCTTTCAATTATTTATAATGCTTGAGATTGAGAAGTTTGGTATAATATGATTTAAAGTAATGGATAATGGTATTTCTCTGACTTATTTCACTTAGCACAATAATCTCTAGCTCCATCTATGTGATTTTGCTCATACGTGGAATTTAAGAAACAAAACAGAGGTGCCTTCCTGGCTCAGAGGAGCATGTGACTCTTGATCTCATGGTCGTGAGTTCGAGCCCCACATTGGATGTAGAAATTATTTAAATAGGTAAACTTAAAAATCAAAGGGGAAAAACGAGGCAAACCAAGAAACAGACTCTTTAGTTATAGAGAACTAATGGACACCAGAGGGGAGGGGGTTCGGGCGTGGGTTAAATACATGATGGGGATGAAGCAGTGCACTAGTGATGAGCAGTGGGTAATTTATGGAAGTGTTGAATCACTGTGTTGCACACCTGAAACTAATACTACACTGTATGTAAACTAACTGGAATTTAAATAAAAACTTAAAAGTAATGGATAATGAATTAATAAAAAATGGACCAAATTATATTTATACATATTATTTATTAATGAAAACATGCTTAGATCCACCGGGTAAACCAGACTTGAATACAACATTGTCAATCAGACAAACCATATCAATTTTCAAACAACCAGTAACCAAAGTCACAACTCACCCTAGTAATAAAGTGAAATCAGACCCACAACGAATGAATGAGCAGCCACATCAGGTAAAGATCTAATTGGTTCTCCAATCCTATATGTCAGAAAATTCTGCCATTTTTTACCAGATATAGTTCAAGTAAACTGGTTAAAATGGAAGATATTTGGAAAGAAAATTGTTTTATGTTCTAGGCTATTACATGAACGCTGGAGAATAACTGTAATATAATATTTAGGTAAAATATTTTAAGAAAAAAGTTACTACTAAAAAAAAAAAAAAAAAAAAAAAAAAAAAAAAAAAAAAAAAAAAAAGAAAAAAGTTACTAGATTGAATCTAAATATTATGGACTACATTTTTATGCTTTTGTGTGGTAATGTACATCAGATTTGCTTTTGCTAATATTAGTTTTTTTTTAAGATTATCTTTCCAGAGGATAATATTTCCTAAGGGGATGAAGCATGCAGTTTGTTTTGCTTAGTTTAAAAATATTTTCTATTACATAAAAACTACTTTTGTTCTGATTTCTTACTATATGAAAGCTGTCCCTCCCCTTTTGAAAAACAGAATTAAATAAACTTTGTCAATATGGTATATTGTCCTGTGACTTCTTTTTGCATAAATTGAGTTTATATTTCTCTTTCTTATTGCTTCAAGCTGTATTACACCAGAATCTGTTCTTAGAAAAAAATTATTATCTGAGAGGCCTCCTGCAGCTTAATAATGTCACATAGCCAGGGGAGGGAGACTTGACAAAATGTTTACCTTTCCAATTAACCTTGCTTGTTCACTCCCTAGTTGTGGTCCAAAAGTTTAGGTACTTTGGAAATTTTTAGTAGCAATTGGGGTGAGGGAGTGGAGGGAGAAACATCTGTGCCTATTTTTTCTCTCCTTTCTCTGCCTCCTCCCACTTACAGATTAGAAATGCTGATTTACCTACGACAGTCGGTTATCTTTTGCTCTTGTATTCCCCATTTAGATGCCTCACTCCGCCTTTTCAATTGAATTTTGTTTTCCAATAGTCACTCAAGTGCCTCATCTCCAGTCTTCATAAAGGATTGGGCCAAAACTTTCAGACAGTTTCTCTAGAAGAAACTACATCAAGAAATTCAGTTCCCACATCCTCAGTAGTGTTTTTTCCTCTTCAGGTGAGCCAGGAAAACACAAGATATTTGGAACCACATTGGATCAGCATCTTGCTAGAGATGTCTCAAGATATGAAGTTCTAAACTTACTTTACTGTTGGTCCCCAAGAGATTCAACAGGGGCCATGTAAATGGATCACATCCAGTATAAAAGATGCGTACCTGTATGTACCTTTAGGCTCTTATCACCACTTAGGTTTTCTCTGAGCCAGTCAGCTTTCTGTACCAGGCTTTCCCCTTCTGTTTTACTACTGTAAACGTAAAATGTAAAACAGTAGTGGAAAGTGATAGTCACCAAACCGTTGATGGTTTTCGTATATTCATTACAACAGGGAAGGAATTCTGCCATTCTGACCTCTGCCCACCTGATTGTAACCATTCTCTGACTATATTCTCTCTTAGATACTGTCTAAAGTCTTGAACATCTTGTCCTTTGGCTTTTTGGTGATTTTTAAATCGTTTCCTTGTACAGATTTTTATCAGTTGAAATTTTCAAAGCATCTCATTGGGTAAGACACTTTGCCTCAAAAACGCCCAAAAGATAAAGAAAGTGGAATAACTACAAATAACAGTTCCAAACTGGAAACTGGAGTTCTTATTGAGAATAAGTAGTAGATGGATTTTATCCTCAACTTTTGCCAAATCGTTCTCAATATAGTCTATCTATAAACGCACGTATTTCACAGGCCAATTGAGTAGCAAATTATGGTGATTTAAACAGTAACTTAATTGTTTTCTGTACCTAAGTTCAGTCACAGATTTTAACAACTGTACTAACTGTATTTTCCAGGTATTTACCTGGCTCTAGAGAATGCTGGTAAAAGAGAGTTTTAAAGCTGAAGTAATCAGTCAGTTGTTCCTTATTCACTGATACATTGAGTAGTTTTATATATTCCTTCTTTTATTAAAGTTTGTGGCATTGTGCTCAGTTGAAAAGAGTATGTCAGAAAAGCTAAATCCATCCCCTCCCTACCTGACCCAATCTTATGTCATTTTAACCCAGATCTTTTGAGGATTTTATCTTCCTTTTAGCATGCATAGACAGGAAGTGTTAAAAATATTTAGGAGGTCAGCTCTCCAAATGTTTGAACTGTTTTCCCTTTATCCTCATGTCACCTGACAGTTTTGGCTGTTTTTGATTATAACAAGGCATTAGTTGTCTTTCCCCTGTCTTTACCTTCAACATAAGAATTGAGGTAATATTTGGCTGCTGTCCCACTAATAGGATTTCAAAATAAAGGACAGGACATTGGGCAACTCTAGGAAAATAGCAGATACAACTTTTATATTAATGTTTAAAAAAAACAATCTGTCATTCTGATTATTCCAGTATAGATTCAGGTTTTTAAATAAAGGAAAGATGTTGATTCAAAGTATATTTTGACAGATACGTGCTAATCAACTGTTGTTGAGGAGATAGTTGACCAAAAAAATTGACAAATATAATTATTGCTACTGTGCTTTTACACAGCCTCGTTGAACTAGATTGCCAGTATAAATTGCTAGATATTCCATTTGGAGAAGTTATTTTGATCATTCAGAAAAAAAAACTATACAAAGAGGTTTTTTTTTTTTTTTGAGACTCCTGTAGATACAAATGTTTTTATTCCTTCATGCTACAGTCTTTTAAGAAGGCACACAAGCTAGTGGTATTATAATAATTTTTTAGAGGGTTGAATTTTGAGACCTAGAACTAGGATGAGATTTTTGGATTTTAACTAGGTTCAACCTTGAATAGGATAGGTTGAAGTGATTAACTTAGATGTGAAGCTATCATAGAAATTAATAATTCTGTCTTATATAACAAACGTCTTATGCTTGCATCATAATATGGCAGTTTGATTTGAATTTTATAAATTAGATGACGTATAAATTTCTAATGTAGTTATTACACGAAAAATGCCTTAGCTTTAAAATTGCAAATTAAGGGAGAGGGGGACGAACAAGATGGCAGAAGAGTAGGGTCCCCAAATCACCTGTCCCCACCAAGTTACCTAGGTGACCTTCAAATCATCCTGAAAATCTACTAATTCAGCCTGAGATTTAAAGAGAGAACAGCTGGAATGCTACTGTGAGAAGAGTTCACGCTTCTATCAAGGTAGGAAGAGAGGGGAAAAGAGAATTAAAGAAACAAAAGGCATCCGAGGGGGAGGCGCCCTTTGAGGAGCCGGGCTAAGGCCAGGGCGAGTGCCCCTAGGACAGGAAAGTTCCGTCCCAGAGAAGCAGGAGCTACACCAATCTTCCCGGGTGGAAAGGCACTTGCAGGGAGTTAGAGCATGACCCCAGGAAGGGCGGGAATGCCCTCAGGCTCCCTGGGACACTAACAGAGCACCTGCGCACCAGGGAGAGTGCACCGAGCTCCCAAAGGACTGCAGCGCATGCACCCAATGACCTGGGAGCAGCTCGGAGGGCCTCGGGGGGCGGCTCTTCAGAGAGGGGGCTGCGCGGCTCTGGGAGCAGCTCAGAGGGGCTCGTCGGCAGCTACGCGGAGAGGGGGCTGCGTGACCGAGAGTGTGAATCCAACAGCGCAGGCCCTGGAGCACAGGGCACTGGGGACACAGCCCAGGATCCGGCCTCCCCCCGGGACAGGCAGAAGCCAGGAGGGCCCAGGACAGCAAAGAAGCTCCTGCCCCGAGCTGAGCAGATCAGCGGCCGTGCCCCTGGAGCATCCAGGCCCCTGCAGACAGAGAGCTCCGTAGTTACTGCGGGAGCTGAATCCAGGGCTCCAGAGCTGGCCAGCGCCACTGTGGTTGTTCCTCCTGGGGCCTCACGGGGTAAACAACCCCCACTGAGCCCTGCACCAGGCAGGGGGCTGAGCAGCCCCCCCAAGTGGTAACACCTGAGAATCAGCACAACAGTCCCCTTCCCCAGAAGACCAACTAGACGGAGAAGTTCAGGGGAAGTGAAGGGACTTAAAGTATACAGAATCAAAAGATACTTCCCCATGTTTTGTTTTGTTTGGTTTGGTTTGCTTTTTGATTTCTGTTTGCTTTCCCCCACCCTTTTTTTCCTTTCTTTCTTTTTCTTTCTCTTTTTATTATCTATTTTTCTTCTTCTTTTTTCTTTTTCTCTTTAGTTTCCTTCTTTCTCTCCTCTCTTTTTCTCCTTCTCCCAATACAACTTGTTTTTGGCCACTCTGCACTTAGCAAAATAACTAGAAGAAAAAAATCACCTCAAAAGAAAGAATCAGAAACAGTCCTCTCTCCCACAGAGTTACAAAATCGGGATTACAATTCAATGTCAGAAAGCCAATTCAGAAGCACTATTATACAGCTACTGGTGGCTCTAGAAAAAGCATAAAGGAGAATTTAGATCTAATCAGGCAGAAATTAAAAATCAATTGAATGAGATGCAATCCAAACAGGAAGTCCTAACGACGAGGGTTAAGGAGGTGGAAGAATGAGTGAGTGACATAGAAGACAAGTAGATGGCAAAGAGGGAAACTGAGGAAAAAAGAGACAAATAATTAAAAGACCATGAGGCTAGATTAAGGGAAATAAACAACAGCCTGAGGAAGAAAAACCTACATTTAATTGGGTTTCCTGAGGGCCCTGAAAGGGACAGAGGTTCAAAATATGTATTTGAACAAATCATACCTGAAAACGTTCCTAATCTGGGAAGGGAAACAGGCATTCAGATCCAGGAAATAGAGAGATCCCCCCCAAAAAAAATCAATAAAAACCGTTCTACACGAGACATCTAATAATTAAGCTTGCAAATTCCAAAGATAAAGAGAAGATCCTTAAAGCAGCAAGAGACAAGAGATCCCTGACTTTTATGAGGAGGAGTATGAGGGTAACAGCAGGCATCTCCACAGAGACCAGACAAGCCAAAAAGGGCTGGCAGGATATATTCAGGGTCCTAAATGAGAAGAACATGCAACCAAGAATACTTTATCCAACAAGGCTCTCATTCAGAATGGAAGGAGAGATACAGAGCTTCCAAGGCAGACAGGAACTGAAGGAATATGTGACCTGAAAACCAGCACTGCAAGAAATTTTAAGGGGGACTCTCAAAATTCCCCTTTAAGAAGAAGTCCAGTGGAACAATCCACAAAAACAAGGACTGAATAGATATCATGATGATACTAAACTCATGTTTCAATAGTAACTCTGAACGTGAACAGCCTTAATGACCCCATCAAAGGTGCAGGGAGTCAGACTGGATAAAAAAGCAGGACCCATCTATTTGCTGTCTACAAGAGACTCATTTTAGACAGAAGGAAAAAAAAGCCTTCTGTATTTTCAGCCTGAAAATAAAAGGTTGGAGAGCCATTTACCATTCAAATGCTCTTCAAAAGAAAGCAGGTGTAGCCATCCGAATATCAGATCAACTAAAATTTAACCCAAAGACTGTAGTGAGAGATGAAGAGGGACACTATATCATACTTAAAGGATCTATCCAACAAGAGGACTTAACAATCTTCAATATATATGCCCCGAATGTGGGAGCTGCCAAATATATCAATCAATTAATAACCAAAGTGAAGAAATACTTAGATAATAATACACTTATCCTTGGTGACTTCAATCTAGATCTTCCTATACTCGATAGGTCTTCTAAATAAAACATCTCCAAAGAAACGAGAGCTTTAAATGATACACTGGACCAGATGGATTTCACAGATATCTACAGAACTTTACTTCCAAACTCACCTGAATACACATTCTTCTCAAGTGCACATGGAACTTTCTCCAGAATAGCCACATACTGGGTCCCAAATAGTGTCTGAACTGACACCAAAAGTTTGGGATCGTCCCCTGCATATTCTCAGACCATAATGCCTTGAAATTAGAACTAAATCATAGCAAGAAGTTTGGATGGACTTCAAACACGTGGAGGTTAAGGACCATCGTGCTAAAAGATGAAAGGGTCAACCAGGAAATTAAGGAAGAATTAAAAAGTTTCATGGAAACTAATGAGAATGAAGATGCAACCATTCAAAATCTTTGGGATGCAGCAAAAGCAGTCCTGAGGGGGAAATACGTCACAATACAAGCATCCATTCAAAAACTGGAAAGAACTCAAATACAAAAGCTAACCTTACACCTAAAGGAGCTAGAGAAAATAGAGCAAATAGATCCTACACCCAGCAGAAGAAGAGAGTTGATAAAGATTCGAGCAGAACTCAGAAACCAGAACTGTGGAACAGATCAACAAAACCTGGAGTTGGTTCTTTGAAAGAATTAATAAGATAGATAAACCATTAGCCAGCCTTATTAAAAAGAAGAGAGAGAAGACTCAAATTAATAAAATCATGAATGAGAAAGGAGAGATCACTACCAACACCAAGGAAATACAGAGGATTTTAAAACATATTATGAACAGCTGTACACCAATAAATTAGGCAATCTAGAAGAAATGTACGCATTTCTGGAAAGCCACAAACTACCAAACTGGAACAGGAAGAAATAGAAAACCTGAACAGGCCAATAACCAGGGAGGAAATCGAAGCAGTCATCCAAAACCTCCCAAGACACAAAAGACCAGGGCCAGATGGCTTCCCAGGGGAATTCTATCAAACGTTTAAAGAAGAAACCATACCTATTCTACTAAAGCTGTTGGGAAAGATAGAAAGAGATGGAATACTTCCAAATTCGTTCTATGAGGCCAGCATCACCTTATATCCAAAACCAGGGATCCCTGGGTGGCGCAGTGGTTTGGCGCCTGCCTTTGGCCCAGGGCGCGATCCTGGAGACCCGGGATCGAGTCCCACGTCGGGCTCCCGGTGCATGGAGCCTGCTTCTCCCTCTGCCTGTGTCTCTGCCTCTCTCTCTCTCTCTCTCTCTCTCTCTGTGTGAGTATCATAAATAAATTTTAAAAAATTAAAAAAAAAACAAAGACCCCACCAAAAAGAGAATTACAGACCAATATCCTTGATAAACATGGATGCAAATATTCTCAAGAAGATACTAGCCAATATGATCCAGTAGTACATTAAGAATATTATTCACCATGACCAACTAAGATTTATTTCTGGGACACAAGGCTGGTTGAACACTCGTAAAACAATCAATGTGATTCATCATATCAGCCAGAGAACAACCAAGAAACATATGATCCTCTCATTAGATGCGGAGAAAGCATTTGACAAAATACAGCATCCATTCCTGATCAAAATTCTTCAGAGCGTAGGGATAGAGGGAACATTCCTCGACATCTTTAAAGCCATCAATGAAAAGCCCACAGCAAATATCATTCTCAATGGGGAAACACTGGGAGCCTTTCCCCTAAGATCAGGAACAAGACAGGGATGTCCACTCTCACCACTGCTATTCAACATAGTCTGGAAGTCCTAGCCTCAGCAATAAGACAACCAAAAGACATTAAAGCATTCGAATTGGCAAAGAAGAAGTCAAACTCTCCCTCTTCTTCGATGACATAACACTCTACATAGAAAACCCAAAAGCCTCCACCCCAAGATTGCTAGAACTCATACAGCAATTTTGTAGCGTGGCAGGATACAAAATCAATGCCCAGAAATCAGTGGCATTTCTATACACTAACAATGAGAATGAAGAAAAAGAAATTAAGGAGTCAATCTCATTTACAATTGCACCCAAAACCATAAGATACCTAGGAATAAACCTAACCAAAGAGGTAAAGGTTCTCTACCCTAAAAACTATTGAGCACTTCTGAAGGAAATTGAGGAAGACACAAAGAGATGGAAAAATATTCCATGCTCATGGATTGGCAGAATTAATATTGTGAAAATATCAATGTTACCCAGGGAAATTACACATTTAATGCAATCCCTATCAAAATACCATGGACTTTCTTCGGAGAGAACAAATTATTTTAAGATTTGTGTGGAATCAGAAAAGACCCAGAATAGCCAGGGGAATTTTAAAAAAGAAAACCATATCTGGGGGCATCACAATGCCAGATTACAGGTTGGACTACAAAGCTGTGGTCATCAAGACAGTGTGGTTCTGGCAGAAAAACCGACACATAGATCAATGGAACAGAATAGGGAACCCAGAAGTGGACCCTCAACATTATGGTCAACTAATATTTGATAAAGGAGGAAAGACTATCCATTGGAAGAAAGACAGTCTCTTCAATAGATGGTGCTGGGAAAAGTGGACATCAACATGCAGAAGAATTAAACTAGACCCCTCTCACCATACACAAAGACAAACACAAAATGGATGAAAGATCTAAATGTGAGACAAGATTCCATCAAAATCCTAGAGGAGAACACAGGCAACACCCTTTTTGAACTCAGCCACAGTAATTTCTTGCAAGATACATCCACAAGACAAAATAAACAAAAGCAAAAATGAACTATTGGGACTTCATCAAGATAAGAAGCTTTTGCACAGCAAAGGACACAGTCAACAAAACTCAAAGACAACCTACAGAATGGGAGAAGATATTTGCAAATGACGTATCAGATAAAGGGCTAGTCCAAGATCTATAAAGAACTTATTAAACTCAACAGCAAAGAAACAAACCATCCAATCATGAAATGGGCAAAAGACATGAACAGAAATCTCACAGAGGAAGACATAAACATGGCCAACATGCACATGAGAAAATGCTCTGCATCACTTGCCATCAGGGAAATACAAATCAAAACCACAATGAGATCCCACCTCACGCCAGTGAGAATGGGGAGAATTAACAAGGCAGGAAACCACAAATGTTGGAGAGCATGCGGAGAAAAGGGAACCCTCTTACACTGTTGGTGGGAATGTGAACTGGTGCAGCCACTCTGGATAACTGTGTTGAGGTTCCTCAAAGAGTTAAAAATAGACGTGCCCTACGACCCAGCAATTGCACTGAGGGGGATTTACCCCAAAGATGCAGATGCAATGAAACGCCGGGACACCTGCACCCCAATGTTTATAGCAGCGATGTCCACAATAACCAAACTGTGGAAGGAACCTCGGTGTCCATCGAAAATTGAATGGATAAAGAAGATGTGGCTTATGTATACAATGGAATATTACTCAGCCATTAGAAATGACAAATACCCACCATTTGCTTCAACGTGAATGGAACTGGAGGGTATTATGCTGAGTGGTGTAAGTCAATTGGAGAAGGACAAACATTATATGTTCTCATTCATTTGGGGAATATAAATAATTATGAAAGGGAATAGAAGGGAAGGGAGAAGAAATGTGTGGGAAATATCAGAAAGAGTGACAGAACATGAGAGTACTAACTCTGGAAAAGAACTAGGGGTGGTGGAAGGGGAGGGGGTGTGGGGGTGAATGGGTGACGGGCACTGAGGGGGGCACTTGAAAAGATGAGAACTCGGTGTTATTCTGTATCTTGGCAAATAAAAAATAAATTTATTATTAAAAATAATAATAAAATAAAACAAAATAAATAAATTATGTATGTGTAATGTGAAAAATAATAAAAATTAAAATTAAAATTAATAAAAAGAGAGAATAAGCAGGGTGAGCTGCAGTGGGAGAGGGCAATGCAGGCTCCCCACTGAGCAGGGAGCCCAATGGAGGTCTCAAAGCCAGGTCCCTGGGATCATGGCCTGATCTGAAATCAGGGGCCTCACTGACTGAGTCACCCAGTGCCCTTACCTGATCTAATCATCCATCCCAGTGGTCTAAATGTGGCGGGATCATTCATCCCATGCGGCGGCCGTGAAGATTTCACATCTAACCAACTGTGGACATGCGTGCCTACAACAGGTAGATTGACTGTCTGACACTCTGATTAGACTTGAGACTGAGACCGCGTATCTACTGTATTCTTCCAATGATGTTAGTGCTTCGAAATGTGGCTGCAATCCTAGGCGCTTTATCTCTAATCTTGGAGAAAGGAATCCCAGCCAGCACTTTCCGTCTACTGAGTGGACCATGAGCTGCTCTGTCTTCCCCACTGACCGCTGCTCTGGACACATGAAGGACAAGGAGCAGTGCCAGTTAGATGGAATCCCAGAAGTCTTTTGCAAACAGGAAAACGGCCTGCTTTCCAGTGTTCTGTACACCCAGGGTGCCACAGGCCCATGAGGCTTGATGTGGAGAGCTTCTTCGCTGGCGAGAGACAGCTGCTCCACAGGAAGATGCCCAGCAGCCCTTTCAACAGAGCCAGGCAGCAGAGAATTCTAGGCCATGTGTTCTGCCAGGATTGCCCACAGTAGCTCCATGAGGTTCATCCTCTTCCACAACCCTTCTCAGAGGAAGAAAAAGAAGCTCAGAGAGGTGCAGTGACATTCCCAAAACATGCCGGTAGTAGAGGCGAGCCTCAGGCCCTGTGCTGTGTATGGGGTGGTCACTCACTTGAGGAGCTGCTGGCCCAGGACCCTTTGAGCTGTGCTGAACACGTGATAGAGATGGGAAACGACTGCGTTTTCTGAGAGGCTTCTCTCCTGGATGGATCGTGGCAGGGACTGTACAAAAGTATCCATTCTGGCCTCCCAGAGCGTCCCCATGGCCCAGGACTCATCTGTTGTCAGGGTGGATGATTCCTTTCCACACCAGAGACACAAGGAGGGGCACTGTTGTCAGCTTCCAAACCACAAGCCACTGGGAAGATCAGGGTCTGGCACTCAGCCCAGAGACACCAATCCCCTCAGGAAGTTGTACAGGACAAAGGATTTCAGGGCCCACACAGAAAAAGGTTTTAGGCTTCAAAGTACCATTGGTTGGTTCAGACGTAGGGCACAGCATTGGAAACTTCAACACACACGAATAGCTGCACAACACTCACATTTCTCTCAACTCAGAGCTTTTACGAAGACCAGTATTCCATGGAGTCATCTGTAAGCATCCCACTGCACATAGAACACAGAGAGTTAGCACCTCAAATGCTGCTCAAAATCCCACAGATTGGGCCTGAGAAGAGACCAAAGCATGGGCTCCCTGGCATGTCCCCTAAGCTGATGTACCTTGGTCTGTTCCTGACCTATGGAGGAAGGATCAGGGGAGAGCACTTTCTCCAGCAGGCCCCAGGGGAGCCAGTTGTTATTAGTCCCGTTCCTTGGATTGCCTTGATCATCTGTGGGTCCTGACTTTCCCCATGAATGGGACTGGTTCTCAGCCCAGACCGGCCATGCTTGTAGTCGGTGGCCTGATGCACCTGTGCTTCTTGGGGGTAGATGGAGAATTGAACCCTTGGAGCAACTCATGCAAGATTTCCTGTGTGGATCTCTAAAAAAAAGGCAAAGTCAGTATCTTAGGTCAGGAGGCATTGAGGGCTTCCAGCCAAACTGGGATTCGAGGTAATGGCAGATCTAGCAAATTAAACTGTCTGTGGGGACACCCAAGGTGCTCTTTACAGCACGACAGACATGGCAAGAGAATGGCATCATGTCAAGTTCCAAAGGCCTTGAATGCCTGAATCACTGTGGCAGAAGGTCCCATTGATGGTGTATTACGAGGACCTCTAAAGACACAGATCATGACCCATTGGGCAGGCAATGGGCTGATGTGTACTGACACATGACAGCTTAGAGATAAACATAGAGAATGGCTTCATCCCACCCTTGCTTTTGTCTTAAATCACCTTCTTTAGTATGATCTCTCGTGAGCCTGCAGACGTTGTGCAATGACAGTGGAGCTGCGTTCTACACAGGATCCCTGGGGCGCATGGGTGAAATAAGGAAAATGGTAGTGAATCTCAAAATACTCATTGTTCTGAGTGAAAAAAAAAACCACACCCCCTCCTCAAAAGCATGAAATCTATTCTGCACCATTCTAACCTAGGAGAACAGTGTTTTATACCTCAGATGTAGCCGGAGGTTAGGGGTGGAGGTCCAGGTCTCTTTGCGGTTGGGCCTGTGCAGCACTCGTGTGTAACCACTACGGGAGGGCTCCAGGTTTCTCTCTATATTTGTTGGGGGCCATCTCTCTGTGGAGTACCCTCTTCCCATTCTCACCTCAGAACATCACTGCTCCTTGTTTGCCTGGAGCACCCAATCATTGTCAAGGGAGTTAGAAGAGTTGAAGCCACAGAACATCTCCTCCAAGATCTCCTGGGTGCAGCTCTGCAAATACAGTGCCCTGTATGTACAGGGCCAAGAGACATTAGGGTACTCCCTCCACATCACAACAAGGGGACATCCCCTTTAGAAATCGTGTTCTCTGCTTCACAGCACAGGGGCAGCTGAAGGGACATCTGGAAACGAGAACCCAGATGAAAGACACTCTTGCGCTCATGACTTAACATCCTTGAGGTTGAGCTTGGCCCTCAGCACTCACCTTCTCATCTTGCCTGCTATGACCTGGCGTCTGAACAGCAAAGATGTGTCAGGCTTCCAATCCGTAGCAGCTGGTTTATACCCAGGAAGGGCATGTTCCTCTCCTCTGTCTCCTATACACACACACACACACACACACACACACACACACACACACACACAACACAGTAGTCTCAAACACACATCCTCTTGCACATACACAAATGTACACACACTCAATGACAGTGAAAGAGGTGCGACCCCGTTCAGCTGAGATTACAGTGTGGCCTGCTCTCCATTGGCCTCCCCCAAGGTACCTTCCTTGAGGTACCTGTTGAGTTCTCCCCCACACAACCAGAAGCTTCGGAAAGAGGGCCAAACTGACGTCCATAGCGGCATGAACATCTCTCTTTCTGGACTCTCCTAAGCCCAGAGCCACTGAAAGTAGGGCAACAGCAACAGAAGGTCTTGTTCTCCTGACCGGCTCCAGTTAAGTGTGCTGGAAAGAGGGACATTGTTCAACGCAGCTTCCTGGTTACCAGAGTTCTAAATCCGTTACACGCTTGTCCCCAAGGTAGTGACGTCACTTTCTCAAGATTCCAGCCCGTGGGCCCCTCCCCTCAGTCACATATATCCAGAGCCCCTTCTTGGCAGATGACTGCTTGCCCCACGTTATCTCGTTAACTTTACATCCGCAGCCAAAAATGCCATAGCCACAACTCTCTGAAAATGCAAGGAAGATCCTACTTTTCTAGACACGGAGCTGAATTCAGAACTTTCTTTCTGTGTTTGGCTTCCCAGATCTGTGACCTATCTATCCCACCGTGTCTCTCATATAGTCCACAGGTTCCCAACCTGCACAGTGATAGAAGAGTCAGAATCTTCTTCCTAGGGACATCATCGTGGGTCTATGAATGATATCTGCAACGCACGCGAGCTGGTGCCCTGTGTATCTGAGGCACAAATTTTCAGGATGGTGGATTGACATGAAGAGGTGAGATGTGGCATGGAGTACCAGTTGAAAGTGGCCTGGGTTCCACAGTTTTCACTTGACCTCCGGCCTCATTTCAATGGGGGCACCATGATGAGGTGGGAATGCTCTAAGATGCAGGCATGGTGATCTTCTGTAGTCAAACCGTCCAATTGTATCCTGTTCTATTTTGAATGAGACAGAGGTGCCTCCTTCTGGGCTCTGGGGGTCACAGCCTTCACCATGGCTCCTAGCGATAATGACCTGTGGCATAAATATCCCTGTGTCACCCGAGGTGCTTGGTGACGGTTCCTGAGCAACACAATACATCCAACTCAATGGCATGTCACATCTACTTTCCAAATTGATCTATGTTTCAGGTTAGGGTTAGGCCTCAGGGTTAGGGTTAGGGTTAGGCTTCAGGATTAGGGTTAGGGTTAGGCTTCAGGGTGAGGGTTAGGGTTAGGGGTTAGGGTTATATTTAAAGTTAGGCTTCAGGGTTAAGGTTAGGGTTAGTCCTCAGGTTTACGGTTAGGGTTAGGCCTCAGGTTTAGGGGTGAGGTTTAGGCCTCAGGGTTAGGGGTTAGTGTTAGACCTCTGCATTAGGCTTAGCGGTTAGGCCGAGGGGTTAGGGTTATGGGTTAGGCCTTAGGGTCAGGGTTAGGTTTAAGGTAAGGGGTTAGGGTTAGGATTATGTTTAGGCCTCAGGGTTAGGGTTAGAATTTGGCCTCAAGGTTAGGGGTGAGGGTTAGGCCACAGGGTTAGGGGTTTGGGTTAATCCTCAGGGTTAGTGTTATGAGTTATGCTGAGTGGTTAAGGTTAGGGGTTAGGCCTAGGGAATAGGGTTAGAGTTAGGGTTTATGCTGAGGGTTAGGGTTAGACCTGGGTTCAGTGTTAGGGTTAGGCCTAAGGGTTCAGGTTTAGGTTTCGGCCTCACGGTTAGGCCTCAGGGTTAGGCTTCAGGTTTAGGGTTTAGGTTTAGGCCTCAGGGTTAAGCCTAGAGGTTTGGCCTTAGGGTTACAGGTTAGGGTTAGGGTTAGGGTTCGGCCTCAGGGTTAGGCCTCAGGGTTAGGCCTCAGTGTGTTAGGGTTAGGATTAGGGTAAGGGTTAAGGTTAGGGTTAGGGTCAGGGTCACATTTAGCATTAGGGTTAGGGTTAGAGTTAGGCTTCAGGGTTAGGGTTAGTGTAAGGGGTTAGGGTTAGGCCTTAGGGTTAGGGGTTAGGTTTAGGCCTCAGGGTTAGGGTTAGGGTTAGGCCGCAGGGTTAGGGTTTAGGTTTAGGCCTCAGTGTTAGGTCTACAGGTTAGGTCTCAGGGTTAGGTGTTAGGGTTAAGATTAAGTATAGGCCTCAGGGTTAGGTCTCAGTGTTAGTTCTCAAGGTTAGGGTTAGGGTTAATGTTAAGGTTAGGATTAGGGTCAGGGTCAGGGTTAGGGTTAGGGTCAGGGTTTGAGTTAGGATTAGGGATAGGGACAGGGTTAAATTTAGGGTCAGGGTCAGGGTTAAGGTGAGGGTTAGGGTTAGGGTCAGAGTTAGAGTTAGGGCGAAGCCTCAGAGTTAGTGGTTACGGTTAGGCCTCAGGGTTAGGGGTTAGGGTTAGGCCTCAGCATTATTGTTAGAGTTTAGGCCGATGGGTTATGTTGAGGGTTTAGGCCTAGGGGTTAGAGTTAGGGTTAGGGTTTAGGGGTTAGGTTTAAGGTTAGGCCTGGGGTCAGTGTTAGGGTTAGGCCTAAGGGTTAGGGTTAGGTTTAGGCCTCACGGTTAGGCCTCATGGTTAGGCCTCAGGGTTTGGCTTAGGTTTAGGCCTCAAGGTTAGGCCTCAGAGTTAGGCCTCAGGGTAAGGCCCTAGGGTTAGGGTTAGGTTTAGGCCTCAGGGTTAGTGGTTAGGGTAAGGCATCAGGGTTAGTGTTTAGGTTTAGGCCTCAGGGTTAGGACTAGGGGTTAGGCCTCAGGGTTAGGGTTAGGGTTAGGTTTAAAGTTAGCATCAGGGTCAGGGTCAGGGTTAGGTTTAGGGTTAGGGTCAGGGTCAGGGTCAGCGTTAGGGTCAGGGTCAGGGTTAAGGTTAGGGTTAGGGTTAGGGTCAGGGTTAGGGTTAGGGTTCGGCCTCAGTGTTAGGCCTCAGGGATAGGGCCAGGGTTAGAGTTAGGCTTAGGTTAGCATTAGGCATCAGGATTAGGGTTAGGGTTAGGCCTCAGGGTTTGAGGTCAGGGTTAGGCCTCATAGTTAGGGCTTAGTGTTAGGCCTCAGGGTTATTGTTAGGGTTAGGGTTAGGGTTAGGTTTAGGTTTAGATGTTAGGCCTAGGGGTTAGGGTTAGGCCTGTGGTCAGTGTTAAGGTTAGCCCTAAGGGTTAGGGTTTAGGTTAAGCCTCGGGGTTTGGCCTCAGGTTTAAGTTTAGGCCTCAGGGTTAGGGTTAGGGTTAGGCTTCAAGGTTAGGATTTAGGTTTAGGCCTCAGGGTTAGGTCTAGGTGTTAGGCCTCAGGGTTAGGAGTTAAGGTTGCGATCATGGTTAGGCTTCAGTGTTAGGCCTCAGGGTGCGGCCTCAGTGTTAGGCTTCAGGATTAGGGTTAGGGATAGGGTTAGTGTCAGGGTCAGGGTTAGGGTTAGGTTTAGGGTTAGGTTTAGGGTCAGGGTTAGGGTTAGGGTTAGGTCTCAGAGTTAGGGTTTAGTGTTAGGCCTCAGGGTTAGTTGTTAAGATTAGGCCTCTGGGTTATGGGTTAGGTTTAGGCCTCAGGGTTAGGGTTAGGGGTTATGCCTCAGAGTTAGGGTTAGGGTAGGCCTTAGGGTTAAGTTTAGGGTTTAGGCCTCAGGGTTAGGGTTAGGATTTAGGCCCCAGGGTTAGGGTTATGGGTTAGGGACAGGGTTAGGCCACAGGTTTAGGGGTTAGTGCTCAGTGTTACGGTAAGCGGTAGGCATCCAAGTTAGGTCTCAAGGTTAGGGGTTAGGCCTCAGGGTTAGGGTTAAGGTGAGGCTTCAGAGTTAGGCTTCAGGGTAAGAGTTAGAGTCAGGGATAGGGTCAGGGTTAGGCCTCAGGGTTAGGCCTCAGGGTTAGCATCAGGTTTGGGGTTAGGGTTAGGGTCAGGGTTAGGCCTCAGGGATAGGGTTAGTGTTAGGCCTCAGGTTTAGCATCAGGGTTAGGGGTTAAGCCTCAGGGTTAAGGTGAGCGTTAGGCCTCAGGGTTAGGCCTCAGGATTAGGGTTATGGTCAGTGTTATGGTCAGGTTTAAGCCTCAGGGTTAGACCTCAGGCATAGGGTCAGGGTTCGGCCTCAGGTATAGGGTCAGGGTTAGGGTTAGTGTCAGTGTCAGGGTTAGGCCTCAGGGTTAGGCCTCAGTGAAAGGGTCAGGTAAGGCCTCAGTTTTAAGGGTCAGGATTAGGGTCAGGGTCAGGGTTAAGCCTCATCCTAGATTTCCTGTGTGGATTTCTACAAAAAAGACAGGGCCAGCTACTTGGGTCAGGAGGCATCAGAGGGCTTCCACCCAAACTGGGCTTCCAGGTTATCGCAGATTAAGCAACTGAAACAATTTGTGGGGACACACAAGGTGCTCCTTGCAGCACAGGAGACATAGCAAGAGAAAGGCATCATGTCAATGCCAAGGGCCTTGAATGGCTGAATCACTGTGGCAGACGGCATCATTGATAGAGTACTACGAGGACCTCTAAGGACACTGCTCATGACCCATTTGGCCTACAATGATCAGATGTGTTCTGGCACATGACACCTTAGAGATAAAGAAAGAGAATGGCTTCATCCCACCCTTCCTTTTGTCTTAAATCACCGTCTTCAGTGTGATCTTTTCTGAGGCCAGCAGACGTTGTGCAACGACAGTGAAGCTGCATTCTACACAGGATACCTGGGGCGCATGGGTGCAATAAGGAAAATGATACTGAACGCAAAGACACTCAGTGCTCTGAGTGAAAAAAAACAAACCACCCCCACTCCTCAAAAGCATGAAATCTATTCTGCACCTCTCCAACCTAGGGGAATAGAGTCTTATCACCTCAGACACAGCCGGAGGTTAGGGGTGGAGGTTCAGGTCTCTTTGCATTTGGGCCTGTGCGGCACTGGTGTGTAACCACTATGGGAGGGCCCCAGGTTTCTCTCCATGTGTGCGTGGTGGCCATCTCTCTATGGAGAACCCTCTTCCCATTCTCACTTCAGAACAGCACTGCTCCTTGTTTGCCTGGTGCACCCGATCATTGTCTAGGGAGTTAGAAGAGTTGAAGCCACAGAACATCTCCTCCAAGATCTCCTGGGTGCAGCTCTGCAAATACAGTGCCCCGTATGTACAGGGCCTAGAGACATTAGGGTACTCCCTCCACATCACAACAAGGGAACACCCCTTTAGAAATCGTGTTCTCTGCTTCACAGCACAGGGGCAGCTGAAGGGACATCTGGCAAGGAGAAGCCAGATGAAAGACACTCTTGCGCTCATGACTTAACATCCTTGAGGTTGAGCTTGGCCCTCAGCACTCACCTTCTCATCTTGCCTGCTATGACCTGGAGTCTGAACACCAAAGATGTGTCAGACTTCCAAACCATGGCAGCTGATTTCTGCCCAGGAAGGGCATGTTCCTCTCCTCTGTCCCCTCTACACACACACACACACACACACACACAATCTCACACTAACACACCCTTTTACACATACGTAAAGGGACACACACCAATGAGGGTGAAAGAGGTGCGATCCCCCTCAGCTGAGATTACAGTGTGGTCTGCTCTCCATTAGCCTCCCACAAGGTGCCTTGTGGTACCTGTTGAAGACTCCCGCACATCACCAGAAGCTTCGGAAAGAGGGCCGAACTGACGTCCATAGTGGCATGAACATCTCTCTTTCTGGACTCTCTTAAGCCCAGAGCCACTGAAAGTAGGGCAACAGCAACAGAAGGTCTTGTTCTCCTGACCAGCTCCAGTTAAGTGCACTGGAAAGAGGGACATTGTTCAATGCAGCTTCCTGGTTACCAGAGTTCTAAATCCGTCACACGCTTGTCCCCAAGGTAGTGACGTCACTTTTTCAAGATTCCAGCTCTTGGGCCCCTCCCTTCAGTCAGACCTATCCAGAGCCCCTTCTTGGCAGATGACTGCTTGCCCCACGTTATCTCGTTAACATTACATCCGCAGCCAAAAATGCCATAGCCACAACTCTCTGAAAATGCAAGGAAGGTCCTACATTTCTGGAGATGGAGCTGAATTCAGACCTTTCTTTCTGTGCTTGGCTTCGCAGATCTGTGACCTATCTAACCCACCATGTCTCTCATATAGTCCACAGGTTCCCAACCTGCACAGTGATCGAACAGTCAGAATCCTCTTCCTAGGGACATCATCAGGGGTCTATGAATATCTGAAATGCACGTGAGCTGGTGTCCTGTGTGTCTGAGGCGCAAATTTTAAGGATGGTGGACTGACATGAAGAGGTGAGATGTGGCATGGAGTACCAGGTGAAAGTGGCCTGGATTCGACAGTTTTCACTTGACCTCCGGCCTCATTTCAATGGGGGCACCATGATGGGGTGGGAATGCTCTAAGATGCAGACATGGTGATCTTCTGTAGTCAAACCGTCCAATTGTGTCCTGTTCTATTTTGAATGAGACAGAGGTGCCTCCTTCTGGGCCTGGGGGTCGCAGCCTTCACAATGGCTCCCAGCGATAATGACCTGTGGCTTAAATATCCCTGTGTCACCGCGAGGTGTTTCGTGATGGGTTTTGACCAACACGATACATCCAACACGATGGCATGTCACACCTAAGTTCCAAATGGAACTATGCTTAATGTTAGTGTTAGGCTTTGGGTTGGTGTTGCAAATTGAAGACCAATAAAAAATAAATTTATTAAAAACAATAACAATAATAATGAAATCTTGCCATTTGCAATGACGTGGATGGAACTAGAGGGTATTATGCTAAGCGAAATAAATCTGTCAGAGAAAGACAATTATCATATGATTTCACTCATGTGGAATTTAAGAAACAAATGAACATAGGGGAGTAGAGGGAAAAATAAAATAAGATAAAAAATTAGAGAGGGGCAAACCATAAGAAACTTAACTACAGGGAGCAAACTGAGGATTTCTGGAGGGAAGATGGGTGCAGGGATGGGCACTAAGGACGGCCCTTGATGTTAATGAGCATCAGGTGCTGTATGCAGCACATGAATACACTAAATTCTACCAATGAAACTAAAAAAATTGTTTAATAAGTGATTCATATTGATGATGAACTCCTTCGAGAAGGGTAACTGATAATGAAGTCATCAAACAAGAAAATTGCCCTCAAGGGATGAAATGTTTATAGCTAGGAGTTTTCATGACATTTAGCTTATTGAGAGCTTATGTAATATTCAACCACATAGTCAACTCCATTTGCACGGGCTTATCTGTGGACTTACCACATTATTTGGGGGCAGTCAGCATTACTTGCAAGCGTCTAAAAACACTTGCCAAGTGACTGATCATCTGAGTAAAATTTGCCAGAGTTTTTTCTCTGTATTCCCCTTGGTGGAGGTAAATTACAGCTTTGATGTAACTCATTTCTATCTATCAGGTAAGAGGCCCAGAGCTAAATACCAGTCACTGTCACATCTGAAGAAAAATCCAATCTTAATGGTAAGTTTTTCTCTTTATCGTCTTCCCTTAGTGTCTTACCGCTTTTCTACTTCTTTTGTCTTCCTTCTTTTTTTACTTTTTCTTCTCTATTTCCCTTCTCTTTGAACACTTATTTACTTTATTTTGCATTTCACTTCATTATTCTTATTCTCTTCCCGTTTTCAGAACTATAACCAGAAGAAACACTGAATTTGTTTAATTCTGTTCAAGTCAGTTTTAGTATGCAATCAGATAAGTTTAATATTGGCATAGGAGGCAGTAAAAGTGAAGAAATGAAGAGATGGAATAGGGACAAAACACTGATTTATAGGAATAAAAAAATCAGGACCAAGATAGAGTGTTCATTATCTAAGTAGAGGCAGCGCAGGCCAAACCAGGGAAGAGTTACAGTTGTTACCCGGAATTACTTCCAGAATTAAACTTAAATCTAAGCTTGATTTCTATTTTCAACCATCACAAGTATTTATATATCACCTTGTTTCTCTGTTGCACTCATGGTCAGTTCCATGAGGCAATGATATTTATACAGTCATCAGGCTGAGTAGTACTGTGACATCTTAGCGCTTACATACTGAGAAAAGTAGAAATAATTTTTTCACATGCTTGTTAATTTCTTTACCTCATTACCATAAATCTAAGCCAGACTACAAAGATGATTTATAAGATAGTTTTTTATTCATCAGATTTGTAGAAAATATTTGTCTTTCCTCAAAAATAAAGTAATAAAAATAATAAAAAATATAAGTACTAGTTTTTGTTACTTTATCTTACATTAGTCATTTCAAAAATGTGCCCTATTAGTATGTATAATCAATAGCAACTACTAATATTCTGACATAATTGTCTTCATAATTTACTATTGGTTCCTGTGCATATTGTTTTCTCAATATTTTTACCAGAGCAGAAGCATATAAAGAGGTCAAGATGGAAAACCATACAACTGTGACAGTATATATCTTAGCAGCATTGACGGAGGACCCAAAACTGAAGATTGTGCTATTTGTCTTCCTGCTCCTCACCTACTTGCTAAGCATCTCAGGCAACTTAGTTATTACCCTCACTTTGCTGGACTCACATCTCAAGACCCCTATGTATTTCTTTCTTCGAAATTTTTCTTTCTTAGAAATTTCTTATACGACAGTCTGCATCCTCAAATTGCTTGTAAGCATGGCAACTGGTGACAAAACCATTTCCTTTTTTTTTAAATTTTTATTTATTTATGATAGTCACACAGAGAGAGAGAGAGAGGCAGAGACACAGGCAGAGGGAGAAGCAGGCTCCATGCCGGGAGCCCGATGTGGGATTCGATCCCGGGTCTGCAGGATCATGCACTGGGCCAAAGACAGGCGCCAAACCGCTGCGCCACCCAGGGTTCCCCAAAACCATTTCCTATAACTGTTGTGCAACTCAGTTGCTTTGCCTTCCTTCTTGTAGCATCTGAATGTTACCTCCTGGCTGTCATGTCCTACGATCGTTATGTCGCCATCTGCAAGCCCCTGCATTACGCAACCATTATGAGCAGCAAAATCTGTATCCAGCTAGTCCTTAGCTCTTGGATCACTGGTTTCCTCATCATCTTTCCAGGACTCATTTTAGGCTTACGCCTGGACTTCTGTGATTCCAGTGTCATTGATCATTTCTACTGTGACACTGCTCCCCTCCTGCAGATCTCCTGCACGGACAGACACGTGTTGGAAATGATGAGTTTCATCTTAGCTTTGGTGACTCTGCTGGTCACTTTGGCATTCGTAATTCTATCATACACATATATTGCCCTGACAATTTTAAAAATTCCTTCTGCCAACCAGAGAAAAAAGCTTTCTCCACCTGTTCTTCTCACATGATTGTCATCTCCCTCTCATATGGCAGCTGCATCTTTATGTACCTTAAACCCTCAGTCAAACAGAGGATATCCTTGATGAAGGGAGTGGCAGTTCTCAATACTTCTGTTGCTCCACTTTTGAATCCCTTTATTTATACTTTAAGGAAACAGCAGGTGAAGCAAGCATTTTATTTTTCTGTTCCATTGTAAGCATTCTCAATTTTTAAAAACATTTTAAAAAATATTTTTCTTATTTATTCATGAGAGACACAGAGAGAGGGGCAGAGACACAGGAAGAGAGAGAAGCAGGCTCCCCTTTGGGAGTCTGATTTGGGACTAGATCCCAGGACCCCGGGATCATGCCCTGAGCTGAAAGCGGACGCCCAACCACTGAGATACCCAGGCATCCCAACATTCTCAAATTTGACTAATTTCTTCTCTGCTTCTTCCATTTAAATGTAGCAAATACTTGAAAGATTATTTTAGTCAACTTTATATATTAGTTCATGGAGACTTAATTATTTTTATATCTGTGTGGTATATTTTATTCTTATATTTGATTTTCTGCAAAATCTTGATAAGTTCGAAACAATTATATATCTTCCTTGGGATTTTACTTTTCCTTGGCTTTTATGTCCTGATACACATTCTCTACTGTTTTAAATAAATATCTTTAAAAGTGGGAAGTTGACATTAAAATATCAATATCATCCTTTGTCTTGAGAATTGAAAAAACCCCACTATGCTAGTGTAATAAAATATTATATGGTATATTATTTTTATTTTACATTTTATGCCATATAAGTAAATAAGTAAATAAATACTGACTCATGTATGTGTACTAAATCAAGTAACTTTGATTAAGAATAAAATGCATCCTGGAGAGAGAGATCACATTTGATGCTTTATCAGCTATTCCTTATTCATCTTGGAACTAACTGTGTTCCTTAAATTCTACATCTATCACATAGATAGATATGATGCTGAGGAGGGCACCATCTGATGTCCACTTCAACTGCAGCTCCTTTCCTCCTCCTGCGAGAGCCTTTGGGCCGAGTTCTCCACCCAGGCGGGGCTGAAATGGCCCGGCCCCTCGGCCCCCATCCCTGCAGCCCTCGGCGGGGTGGGGGGCAGGTGCTGCCATCTGTTCACCTGAGAGTGGCTGCACGGCTACCCCACCCCCCGGCCGAGCTGGGAAGCCAGTCCCAAAGCCACTGCAGCTGCTGTACAGACTCCCCGGGGAGGGGGGCGGCAGGTGTGCAGATGCAGGCAGCTCTCTGAGACAGGGGGGCAGCGCCAGCCAGGCTAAGGGCGAAAGCAGCCTCCTCATAGCTGAGCTCAGTGTGCAGACGGCAGGCACGTCCTCAAGGAAATGGCCACAGGCATCTCAAGTGACACGGACATAGGCGCCCACACAGCATAAATATCAGCTGCTCCCAGAGGATGAGGTTGAAAAATAGCAGCATGGTCGTAGAGGAGGTGGTGTGGGCTGTGGACTCCGCCTATGGCCGGGCCTCGGGCTGGGGGCTGCACCTGTGTCTGTGCCTCGGGCTGGGGGCTGCACCTGCGGCCGGGCCCCGGGCTGGGGACTAAACCTGCGGTCAGACCTCCGGCCTGGGGACTACATGGGCTGTGGTGTTCACTACAGCCCCCCAGCCCCCGCCCTTCAGCCCCGAAATTGTTAATAAAATGTTAGGAATCATACTACTTACCTTTCCTGGCTCATGGCAAGGGCTCAATAAACACTATCGCCATTTAATATAGATACATGAGTGGATTGGTCAGTACTTGGCAAAATTCAAAATATAATTGATGGTCTTTCTGGCTGAACGCAGGTCCCATCAGCAAATTATAGTTCCTTCAATGTCAGCTCAAGCTCAGCTTTTCATAAATTGTATCTAATAATCACAATCACCAATAATTTTGTCTCTTCTTCTTTATTAAACTTGACCACAGCATAACACTTCTTAATAAAGTCAAACTGTTTTCCAGTTATATCAAGTATGTACATTTTATCTGTCCAATTTCACATAAATGAGTTATCCCTTAGAATAAGGTCTTATTTCTCTATATATTTTATACAGAGGCCAGAAAATTGTACAGATTTGGTAAAAATTTAATGTGAAATTTTTTTGACATTTTTTAGATTGATACCTCTATTTTAATAAATGCTGTGGTTTTTATGCAAATAAAATTTCCAAATAAGCTATGCATAAGCCCCTTAAAATTTTCTTTTAATATTTTCATCATCAGACACAGAGATATTAAGGATATCTTTTTATCTTGCTTTTCTCTACTCAAAAAAACCATAAAATTATTTTCATTTTAACAACTGACATATTTTCATATTACACTATGTAATGTTAGTAATAGCTACACATAATATATTATTTTTAATAGTAAATTTGTTTTTTATTGGTGTTCAACTTGCCAACATACAGAATAACACCCAGTGCTCATTCCATCAACTGCCCCCCTCAGTGCCCATCACCAATTCACCCCCACCCCCCGCCCTCCTCCCCTTCCACCACCCCTAGTTCGTTTCCCACACTTAGGAGTCTTCATGTTCTGTCTCCCTTTCTGATGTTTCCTACGCATTTCTTCTCCCTTCCCTTCTATTCCCATCACTATTATTTATATTCCCCAAATGAATGAGACCATATACTGTTTGTCATTCTCCGATTGACTTATTTCACTCAGCATTATACCCTCCAGTTCCATCCACGTTGAAGCAAATGGTGGGTATTTGTCATTTCTAATGGCTGAGTAATATTCCATTGAATACATAAACCACATCTTCATTATCCATTCATCTTTCGATGGACACCGAGGCTCCTTCAACAGTTTGGCTATTGTGGACATTGCTGCTATAAACATCAGGGTGCAGGTGTCCCGGCATTTCACTGCATCTGTATCGTTGGGGTAAATCTCCAGCAGTGCAATTGCTGGGTCGTAGGGCAGGTCTATTTTTAACTCTTTGAGGAATCTCCACACAGTTTTCCAGAGTGACAACACCAGTTCACATTGCCACCAACAGTGTAAGAGGGTTCCATTTTCTCCGCATGCTCTCCAACATTTGTGGTTTCCTGCCTTATTAATTTTCCCCATTCTCACTGGTGTGAGGTGGGATCTCATTGTGGTTTTGATTTGTATTTCCCTGATGGCAAGTGATGCAGAGCATTTTCTCATGTGCATGTTGGCCATGTCTATGTCTTCATCTGTGAGATTTCTGTTCATGTCTTTTGCCCATTTCATGATTGGATGGTTTGTTTCTTTGGTGTTGAGTTTAATAAGTTCTTTATAGATCTTGGAAACTAGCCCTTTATCTGATACATCATTTGCAAATATCTTCTCCTATTCTGTAGGTTGTCTTTGAGTTTTGTTGACTGTATCCTTTGCTGTGCAAAAGCTTCTTATCTTGATGAAGTCCCAATAGTTCATTTTTTGTTTGTTTGTTTCTTTGGCCTTCGTGGATGTATCCTGCAAGAAGTTAGTGTGGCTGTGTTGAAAAGAGTGTTGCCTGTGTTCTCCTCTAGGATTTTGATGGAATCTTGTCTCACATTAAGATCTTCCACCCATTTTGAGTTTATCTTAGTGTCTCGAGCAAGAGAGTGGTCTATTTTCATTCTTCTGCATGCAGATTCCAATTTTCCCAGCACCATGTATTGAAGAGACTGTCTTTCTTCCAATGGATAGTCTTTCCTCCTTTATCAAATATTAGTTGACCATAGTGTTGAGGGTCCACCTCTGGGTTCCCTATTCTGTTCCATTGATCTATGTGTCGGTTTTTCTGCCAGAACCACACTGTCTTGATGACCACAGCTTTGTAGTCCAACCTGAAATCTGGCATTGTGATGCCCCCAGATATGATTTTCTTTTTTAAAATTCCCCTGGCTATTTGGGGTCTTTTCTGATTCCACACAAATCTTAAAATAATTTGTTCTAACTCTCTGAAGAAAGTCCATGGTATTTTGCTAGGGGTTACATTAAACCTGTAAATTGCCCTGGGTAACATTGACATTTTCACAATATTAATTCTGCCAATCCATGAGCATGGAATATTTTTCCAACTCTTAGTGTCTTCCTCAATTTCTTTCAGAAGTGTTCAATAGTTTTTAGGGTATAGAAACTTTACCTCTTTGGTTAGGTTTATTCCTAGGTATCTTATGCTTTTGGGTGCAATTGTAAATAGGATTGACTCCTTAATTTCTCTTTCTTCAGTCTCAGTTAGTGTATAGAAATGCCACTGATTTCTGGGCATTGATTTTGTATCCTGCCACACTACCAAAGTGCTGTATGAGTTCTAGCAATCTTGGGGTGGAGGCTTTTGGGTTTTCTATGTAGAGTACCATGTCATCGGCGAAGAGGGAGAATTTGACTACTTCTTTGCCAATTTGAATGCCTTTAATGTCTTTTTGTTGTCTTATTGCTGAGGCTAGGACTTCCAGTACTAAGTTGAATAGCAGTGGTGAGAGTGGACATCCCTGTCTTGTTCCTGATCTTAGGGGAAAGGCTCCCAGTGCTTACCCATTGAGAATTATATTTGCTGTGGGCTTTTCATAGATGGCTTTTAAGATGTTGAGGAATGTTCCCTCTATCCCTACACTCTGAAGAGTTTTGATCAGGAATGGATGCTGTATTTTGTCAAATGCTTTCTCTGTATCTAATGAGAGCATCATATGGTTCTCGGTTTTTCTCTTGCTGATATGAGGAATCACATTGTTTGACGAGTATTGAACCAGCCTTGTGTCCTGGGAATAAATCTTACTTGGTCATACATAGTGAATAATTTTCTTAATGTACTGTTGGATCCTATTGCCTAGTATCTTGTTGAGAATTTTTGCATCCATGTTCATCAGGGATATTGGTCTGTAATTCTCCTTTTTGCTGGGGTCTTTGTCTGGTTTTGGAAATAAGGGGATGCTGGCCTCAGAACGAATTTGGAAGTACTCCATCTCTTTCTATCTTTCCAAACAGCTTTAGTAGAATAGGTATGGTTTCTTCTTTAAACGTTTGATAGAATTCCCCTGGGAAGCCATCTGGCCCTGGACTCTTGTATCTTGGGAGGTTTTTGATGACTGCTTCAATTTCCTCCCTGGTTATTGGCCTGTTCAGGTTTTCTATTTCTTCCTGTTCCAGTTTGGTAGTTTGTGGCTTTCCAGGAATACGTCCATTTCTTCTAGATTGCCTAATTTATTGGCCTATAGCTGTTCATAATATGTTTTTAAAATCGTTTGTATTTCCTTGGTGTTGGTAGTGATCTCTCCTTTCTCATTCATGATTTTATTAATTTGAGTCTTCTCTCTCTTCTTTTTAATAAGGCTGGCTAATGGTTTATCTATCTTATTAATTCTTTCAAAGAACCAACTCCTGGTTTTGTTGATCTGTTCCACTGTTCTTCTGGTCTCGATTTCGTGAGTTCTGCTCGAATCTTTATTAACTCTCTTCTTCTGCTGGGTGTAGGCCTATCTGCTGTTTTATCTCTAGCTCCTTTAGGTGTAAGGTTAGCTTTTGTATTTGAGTTCTTTCCAGTTTTTGAATGGATGCTTGTATTGTGACGTATTTCCCCCTCAGGACTGCTTTTGCTGCATCCCAAAGATTTTGAACGGTTGTATCTTCATTCTCATTAGTTTCCATGAATCTTTTTAATTCTTCCTTAATTTCCTGGTTGACCCTTTCATCTTTTAGCACGATGGTCCTTAACCTCCACGTGTTTGAAGTCCATCCAAACTTCTTGCTATGATTTAGTTCTAATTTCAAGGCATTATTTTCGGAGAATATGCAGGGGACGATCCCAAACTTTTGGTATCGGTTCAGACCTGATTTGTGACCCCGTTTGTGGTCTATTCTGGAGAAAGTTCCATGTGCACTTGAGAAGAATGTATATTCATTTGAGTTTGGATGTAAAGTTCTGTAGATATCTGTGAAATCCATCTGGTCCGGTGTATCATTTAAAGCTCTCGTTTCTTTGGAGATGTTGTGTTTAGAAGACCTATCGAGGGTAGAAAGCGCTAGATTGAAGTCACCAAGTATAAGTGTATTATTTTCTAAGTATATTAACTTTGGTTATTAATTCATTGATATATTTGGCAGCTCCCACATTTGGGGCATATATATTGAGGTTTGTTAAGTCCTCTTGTTGGATAGATCCTTTAAGTATGATATAGTGTCCCTCTTCATCTCTCACTACAGTCTTCGGGGTAAATTTTAGTTTATCTGATATAAGGATGGCTACCCCGGCTTTCTTTTGAGGACCCTTTGAATGGTAAATGGTTCTCCAACATTTTATTTTCAGGCTGTAGGTGTCCTTCTGTCTAAAATGAGTCTCTTGTAGACACCAAATAGATGGGTCCTGCTTTTTTATCCAGTCTGAAACCCTGCGCCTTTTGATGGGGTCATTCAGCCCGTTCACGTTCAGAGTTACTATTGAAAGATATGAGTTTAGTGTCATCATAATATCTATTCAGTCTGTTTTTGTGGATTGTTCCACTGGACTTCTTCTTAAAGGGGAATTTTAAGAGTCCCCCCTAAAATTTCTTGCAGAGCTGCTTTGGAGGTCACATATTCTTTCAGTTCCTGCCTGTCTTGGAAGCTCTTTATCTCTCCTTCCATTCTGAATGAGAGCCTTGCTGCATACAGTATTCTTGGTTGCATGTTCTTCTCATTTAGGACCCTGAATATATCCTGCCAGCCCTTTCTGGCCTGCCAGGTCTGTGGAGAGGTCTGCTGTTAACCTAATACTCCTTCCGATAAAAGTCAGGGATTTCTTGTCTCTTGCTGCTTTAGGGATCTTCTCTTTATCTTTCGAATTTGCAAGTTTAAGTATTAAATATCGAGGTGTTGAATGGTTTTTATTGATTTTAGGGGGAGATATCTCTATTTCTTGGATCTGAATGCCTGTTTCCCTTCCCAGATTAGGAAAGTTTTCAGCCTGATTTGTTCAAATACATATTCTGGACCTCTGTCCCTTTTGACGTCCTCAAGAACCCCAAATAAACGTAGATTTTTCTTCCTCAGACTATCACTTATTTCCCTTAACCTATCCTCATGGTCTTTTAATTGTTTGTCTCTTTTTTCCTCATATTCCCTCTTTGCCATCAACTTGTCTTCTATGTCACTCCCTCGTTCTTCCACCTCGTTAACCCTCATCGTTAGGACTTCTAACAAGTTTGGATTGCATCTCATTCAATTGATTTTTAATTTCTGCCTGATTAGATCTAAATTCTGCAGTCATGAAGTCTATTGAGTCCTTTGTGCTTTTTTCTAGAGCCACCAGTCGCTTTATAATAGTGCTTCTGAACTGGCTTTCTGACATTGAAGTGTAATCCAAATTTTGTAACTCTGTGGGAGAGAGGACTGTTTCTGATTCTTTCTTTTGAGGTGAGGTTTCCTTCTAGTCATTTTGCTCAGTGCAGAGTGGTGAAAAATAAGTTGTATTGGGAAAAAGGGAAAAAGAGGTGAGAAAGAAGGAAAGAAAAGAGAAAAAGAAAAAAGAAAAAAGAAAAATATAGAAGAAAAAGTGAACAAAGAAGAAAGAAACAAAAATTTATTTTGTCATAATTTATTACAGTATCCACAGGAAATTAATACATTGTCCAGTAAAATAAATGGCAATATATACAGTTATAGTAAAAAAAAAAAAACAGTAATAAAAATCAAGCCTTGGGAACATAAAGAAGAGCCTTCATTTCCTAATAGATGGCACTCAGATCCTTCAAAGATCCTTCTGGTAAAAGAATTCTAAAAGTTCTGAAAAATTTTTAAAAAGAAAATGAAAGGATGAGTGGTTGAACTGGTGGAAAAGTAAGTAAAATCTACAATGTCTACAAAGGCAAAAATAGTGAACAAATTCTGAAACAGATCATCATAGGTAAGTGGAAGTGTCGGCCCATGTTTTGGATTTTTCTGGACGTTATACAATTAAGTAACAAAGCAGTTCAGTGTTCATACACAGTGGATAATTTGTGTTGCTTGTAGATATATTGAGCCTAAACCAGGATAAACCATCTCTCTCAAAACTTGAATAAGAAATATAAATCTTCACAAAAGAAAGATAAATGTGGACACTTGCCTTCTTGATTGAAAATGAGTGCAAGAAAAACAAAACAAAACAAAACAAACAAAAGCTTTCTCTGGGATTTTTTTTTTTATTTATGATAGTCACAGAGAGAGAGAGAGAGGCAGAGACACAGGCAGAGGGAGAAGCAGGCTCCATGCACCGGGAGCCCGATGTGGGATTCGATCCCGGGTCTCCAGGATCGCGCCCTGGGCCAAAGGCAGGCGCCAAACCGCTGCGCCACCCAGGGATCCCTCTGGGATTTTTTTTATTTAAAAAAAGATGTCAGAAAACCAGAGAGGCTGAATTGCATGATTTCTTACAAACAGAGGGACTCAAAGCCTAGAATTTTAAAAATCAGTGGCTCATTGGTGGACCTGGAAGGCAATAGAAAGCTGAACCCCTGTCCTTAAAAAAAGCACAACAATCAGCCCTGCAGAGAAGCAGCGGTTTGAAAAACACCTGGGGTGGGTTGGAGCTAGGATGGCAGAGAAGGAGGGGGACCTGGGCTTTCCTCATCCCTGGAACACAGCTGTATTGATCACTTGAAATACCCAGGAAATGGATCTGAGTATTGGAAGAAGGATTTCCATAGTTGTTGGGAGACAATGTGGCAGGTGGAGGTCTGTGGAAGTGAGTTAAGGGAGAGAGCTACCCTGCTGCACAGGGGAGGGAACTCTTTGTATAGGGAAAGTTAAGAGAAAGAGAGGTTGAGAGAGGAGATGTAGGTTCACAAAAAAAAAAAAAAAAAGAAAACCTATTGGACCACAGACTGGGGAGTTGGGGGAGCTGAGTGGCACAGGTTTTTTACAGTGATCATAGCTCAAACTCTGAGCTTTGGGAAGTGTGATACTTTCTCCAGAATGGAGCTGTAGTGAGTGCTCCTGGTGAGAAGGAAGACTTTGGATGGGGAGCAGGCACAAAGTGGTGTAGGGTTCTCATGGGTCACACTGGGAGAGATTGTTCCCCTTTCTGGATTACATAGGGAAGAGGATATATACTGTCTCCAAGGACAAAAGACACTGTAGGCATCAACAAATGGGCTTTAATCTGCAAGGGACAGAGGCCTGTGCAGAGAGGGGATAGCCTGGTTACTACTATTTGAGGTGCCACAGCATAGAACGTGCCCACTTCAAGGGCAGAAGACTGGTTTTCTGTGACAAAGAACATAGTCAGAGTGTATGGAGCCTCTAATGCAGAGGAGGAAGCACATCCAAGTGGTGGTGGCTCCTTTATGAATTGGAGCTTTGAATCCCAGCCTCATCAGAGATAAATGCAAGATACCTGGCACTGGCTCCCTGATGGCCTTGGCTTCATTGAGGACTTCCTGAACAGAGGGGGGTGTCACCATTTTACCCAGGCTGAAAACACTGTTGGACATCAGAGGGCAACACAGTGCCCCCCAATAGGGGTGGAAGCCATTTACATCACATCCTGCACCCTGGTGCTAGGCAACTGTTTTTCTTTACTGGGACAGGTGACTCAGAGCCAACTCAGCTATCCTTTCTCCCAGAAGAGCACACAGACAGGACTCTACCTGAAACAAGTTTACTGAGAATACAGTGCCCCATATTCTCCCCTTCAGTTCTGAAAGAAATAGGACCTGGTGGCATTTTTTTTTCATTTGTCTTACTCTTTTTAGTCTTTTTCCTTTGGAATAGGGCTTACGGTTTTCTCTTTGTTTGTTTTTACATTTCCTTTTCTCTCTTCTCTTTTATTATTTTTATTTTTTGACTCAGGAATCTTTTTTTCTTTTTCTTTGAAATCAGACTATACTTTTTTTTATTGTTTTTGTGTTGTGTTGGTTCCCTTTCCCTTTCTTTTTGGAGTAGGCTTCTCCCACCCACTCCCTTTTTTCTTCTTCTTTCTTTCCTTTTATTTCAGGCATTTTTTAATGAACAAATCAAACCACACCTCAATAAAGTCCCCAAAACTCCACACTGCCAGGAAAGAGGAACTCTACAGAGGATGGACGTGTGGGAAAGAGCTGTCAAAACACAACAGCAGGGAACCCTGGGTGGCGCAGCGGTTTGGCGCCTGCCTTTGGCCCAGGGCGCGATCCTGGAGACCCGGGATCGAATCCCACGTCGGGCTCCTGGTGCATGGAGCCTGCTTCTCCCTCTGCCTGTGTCTCTGCCTCTCTCTCTCTCTCTCTCTGTGTGTGACTATCATAAATAAATAAAAATTAAAAAAAAAAACACAACAGCAGAATTCACACAGCATACACCAAAAACACTTCCTTAAGTGCCAGGCTCTGGACACTGTATGACTTTTTTAAATTTAGTACTATTCCGAGGTGCAAGAAACAGAACAACCCTTAATAACATATGAAAGATAAAAACTTAGCCAAGTTGACACGATGGAGGAATTTGCCCCAAAAGAAAGGTCAGGAAGACATTATAGAGGCGGGAAAGATGGCAGAAGAGTAGGGTCCCCAAGTCACCTGTCCCCACCAAATTACCTAGATAGCCTTCAAATCATCCTGAAAACCTATGAATTCGGCCTGAGATTTAAAGAGAGAACAAGTGGAATGCTACAGTGAAAAGAGTTCACGCTTCTATCAAGGTAGGAAGATGGGAAAAAAGAAATAAAGAAACAAAAGGCATCCAAGGGGGAGGGGCCCTGCGAGGAGCCAGGCTAAGGCCGCAGCGAGTGCACCCAGGACAGGAAAGCCCTGTCCCGGAGAAGCAGGAGCTTCAAACAATCCTCCTGGATGGAAAGGTGCGCTCGCAGGGAGTTGGAGCAGGATCCCAGGAGGGGCGGGGATGCCCTCAGGCTCCCTGGGACACTAACAGAGGACCTGTGTCCCAGGGAGAGCACGCCAAACCCCGCAGCCGAGCTCCCGAAAGGGCTGTAGTGCGTGCACGGCTGGACCCGGGAGCAGCTCGGGGGCAGCTCGGGCAGAGGCTCTGGGCAGAGGGAGCTGTGCAGCCAGGACCGCGATTCCAACAGCACAGGCCCGGAAGCACAGGGGGCTGGGGACACAACCCAAGATCCGGCACACCCCACGGGATAGGCAGAGACCGGGAGGGTACAGGACAGCAAGGACGCTTCTGTCCCAAGCTGAGCAGATCAGCGGCCCCGCCCCCGGAGCATCTAGGCCTCAGTGGACTGAGAGCTCCATATTTCCTTTAGGGGGTGACTCTGGGGCTGGAAAGCTGGTCGCTGCTACTGTTGTTTTACCTCCTGAGGCTTCACAGGATAAACAACCCCGACTGAGCTTCACGGTGGCCTCACGGGATAAACAGGTAAACAACTTTCACTGAGCCCTGCACAAGGCAGGAGGCTGAGCAGCTCCCCCAAGTGCTAACACCTAAGAATCGGCACAGCAGGCCCCTCCCCCAGAAAACCAGCTAGAAGGTCAGAGGAAAAGCAAGTTATTGACCAAGAGGCACTAGAAAGTTCTGGGGGAAGTCAAGGGATTTACAGTATATAAAATCAGAGGACACTCCCCCTTGTTTTTTGTTATCTGTTTGCTTCCCCCTTTCTTCTTTCCTTCTCTTTTCTTTTTTTCTTTTTCTTTTCTTCTTTCTCTTCTCTCTTTTTCTGCTTTTCCCAATACAACTTGTTTTTGGCCACTCTGCACTGAGCAAAATGACGAGAAGGAAAACCTCACCTCAAAAAAAGAACCAGAAACAGTCATCACTCACAGAGTTACAAAATTTGGATTAAAATTCAATGTCAAGGGATCCCTGGGTGGCGCAGCGGTTTGGCGCCTGCCTTTGGCCCAGGGCTCGATCCTGGAGACCCGGGATCGAATCCCACATCGGGCTCCCGGTGCATGGAGCCTGCTTCTCCCTCTGCCTATGTCTCTGCGCCTCTCTCTCTCTCTCTCTGTGTGTAACTATCATAAATAAATAAAAATTAAAAAAAAAATAAAATTCAATGTCAAAAAGCCAATTCAGAAGCACTATTTTAAAGCTACTCGTGGCTCTAGAAGAAAGCATAAAGGACTTAAAAAACTTCATGACTGCAGAATTTAGATCTAATCAGACAGACTTTAAAAATCAATACATGAGATGCATTCCAAACTAGAAGTCCTAACGATGAGGGTTAACGAAGTGGAAGAATGAGTGAGTGACATAGAAGACAAGTTGATGACAAAGAGGGAAACGGAGGAAAAAAGAGACAAACAACTAAAAAATCACGAGGATAGATTAAGGGAAATAAATGACAGCCTGAGGAAGAAAAATGTACATTTAAATGGGGTTCCTGAGGGCGCTGAAAGAGACAGAAGTCCAGAATATGTATTTGAACAAATCATAGCTGAAAACTTTCCTAACATGGGAAGGGAAACAGGCATTCACATCCAGGAAATAGATTCACACACACACACACCCCAAAATCAATAAAAACCGGTTAAATCTTCTGCATTTAATAGTGAAACTTGCAAATTCCAAAGATAAAGAGAAGATCCTTAAAGCAGCAAGAGACATCTCTAAATTTTATGGGGAGAAATATTAGATTAACAGCTGACCTCTCCAGAGAGATCTGGCAGGCCAGAAGGGGATGGCAGGATATATTCAGAGTCCTAAATGAGAAGAACATGCAGCAAAGAATAGTTTATCCAGCAAGGCTTTCATTCAGAATAGAAGGAGAGATAAAGAGCTTCCAAGATAGGCAGGAACTGAAAGAATATGTGACCTCCAAACGATCTCTGCAAGAAATTTTAAGGGGGACTCTTTAAATTCCTCTTTAAGAGGAAGTCCAATGGAACAATCCACATAAACAGGGACTGAATAGGTATCATGATGATAGTAAACTCATATCTTTCGATCGTAACTCTGAACGTGAACGGGCTTAATGACCCCATCAAAAGGCGCAGGGTGTCAGACTGGATAAAAAAGCAGGACCCATGTATTTGCTGTCTACAAGAGACTCATTTTAGACAGAAGGACACCTACAGCCTGAAAAAAAAATGGTTGGAGAACCATTTACCATTCAAATGGTTCTCAAAAGAAAGCAGGGGTAGCCATCCTTATATCAGATAAACTAAAATTTACCCTGAAGACTGTAGTGAGAGATGAAGAGGGACACTATATCATATTTAAAGGATCTATCCAACAAGAGGACTTAACATTCATCAATATATATGCCCCGAATGTGGGAGCTCCCAAATATATCAATTAATAACCAAAATTAAGACATACTTAGATAATAATATAGTTATACTTGGTGACTTCAATCTAGCGCTTTCTACACTTGATAGGTCTTCTAAACCAACATCTCCAAAGAAATGAGAGCTTTAAATGATACACTGGACCAGATGGATTTCACAGATATCTACAGAACTTTACATCCGAACTCAACCGAATACACATTCTTCTCAAGTGCATATGGAACTTTCTCCAGAATAGAAGACATACAGGGTCACAAATTGGGTCTGAACTGATAACAAAAGATTGGGATTGTCCCCTGCATATTCTCAGACCACAATGCCTTGAAATTAGAAGTAAATCACAACAAGAAGCTTGGAAGGACTTCAAACACGTGGAGGTTAAGGACCATCGTGCTAAAAGATGAAAGGGTCAACCAGGAAATCAAGGAAGAATTAAAGTTTCATGAAAACTAATGAGAATGAAGATACAACCGTTCAAAATCATTGGGATGCAGCAAAAGCAGTCCCGAGGGAGGAAATGCATTGCAATACAAACATCCATCCAAAAATTGGAAAGAACTCAAATACAAAAGCTAACCTTAGACCTAAAGGAGCTAGAGAAAAAAAACAGCAAATAGATCCTACGCCCAGAAGAAAAAGAAAGTTAATAAAGATTCGAGCAGAACTCAATGAAATCGAGACCAGAAGAACTGTGGAACAGATCAACAAAACCAGGAGTTGGTTCTTTGAAAGAATCAATAAGACAGATAAACCATTAGCCAGCCTTATTAAAAAGAAGAGAGAGAAGACTCAAATTAATAAAATCATGAATGAGAAAGGAGAGATCACTACCAACACCAAGGAAATACAAACGATTTTTTTTAATTTTTATTTATTTTTGACAGTCACACAGAGAGAGAGAGAGGCAGAGACACAGGCAGAGGGAGAAGCAGGCTCCATGCACTGGGAGCCCGACGTGGGATTCGATCCCGGGTCTCCAGGATCGCGCCTTGGGCCAAAGGCAGGCGCTAAACCGGTGCGCCACCCAGGGATCCCCAATACAAACGATTTTAAAAACATATTATGAACAGCTATACGCCAATAAATTAGGCAATCTAGAAGAAATGTACGCATTCCTAGAAAGCCACAAATTTCCAAAACTGGAACAGGAAGAAATAGAAAACTTGAACAGGACAATATCCAGGGAGGATATTGAAGCAGTCATCAAACACCTCCCAAGACTCAAAAGTCCAGGGCCAGATGGCTTCCCAGGGGAATTCTATCAAACGTTTAAAGAAGAAACCATACCTATTCTACTAAAGCTGTTTGGAAAGATAGAAAGATATGGAGTACTTCCAAATTCATTCTATGAGGCCAGCATCACCTTAATTCCAAAACCAGACAAGGACCTCACCAAAAAGGAGAATTACAGACCAATATCCCTGATGAACATGGATGCAAAAATTCTCAACAAGATACTAGCCAATCGGATCCAACAATACCTTAAGAAGATTATTCACCATGACCAAGTAGGATTTATCCCCAGGATGCAAGGCTGGTTCAACACTCATAAAGCAATCAATGTGATTGATCATATCAAGAATAGAAAAAAAACAAGAAAATATGATCCTTTCAATCTATGCAGAGAAAGCATTTGACAAAATACAGCATCCGTTTCTGATCAAAACTCTGCAGAGTGTAAGGATAGGCGGAATATTCCTCAACATCTTAAAAGCCATCTATGAAAAGTCCACAGCCAATATTCTCAATGGGGAAGCACTGGGAGCCTTTCCCCTAAGATCAGGAACAAGACAGGGATGTCAAAAAAAAAAAAAAAAGAGAGAGAGACAGGGATGTCCACTCTCACCACTGCTATTCAATATAGTACTCGAAGTCCTAGCCTCAGCAATCAGACAACAAAAAGACATAAAAGGCATTCAAATTGGCAAAGAAGTCAAACTCTCCCTCTTCACGGTTGACATGATACTCTACATAGAAAACCCAAAAGACTCACCCCCAAGGTTGCTAGAACTCATACAGCAATTGGGCAGCATGGCAGGATACAAAATCAATGCCGAGAAGTCAGTGGCATTTCTATACACTAACAATGAGACTGAAGAAAGAGAAATTAAGGAGTCAATCCCATTTACAATTGCACCCCAAAACATAACATACCTCGGAATAAACCTAACCAAAAGGTAAAGGATCTATACCCTAAAAACTACAGAAGACTTCTGAAAGAAATTGAAAAAGACACAAAGAGGTGAAAAAAATATTCCAGGCTCCTGGATTGGAAGAAATAATATTGTGAAAACGTCAATGTAGCCCAGAGCAATTTACACATTTAAAGCAATCCTTATAAAATACCATAGACTTTCTTCAGAGAGTTGGAACAAATCATCTTAAGATTTGTGTGGAATCAGAAAAGACCCCAAATAGCCAGGGGAATTTTAAAAAACAAAACCATAGCTGGGGGCATCACAATGCCAGATTTCACGTTGTACCACAACGCTATGGTCAACAAGACAGTGTGGTACTGGCACAAAAACAGACACATAGATCAATGGAACATAAGAGAGAATCCAGAAGTGGACCCTCAACTTTATGGTCAACTAGTATTCAACAAAGGAGGAAAGACTATCCAGTGGAAAAAAGACAGTCTACTTAATAAATGTTGTTGGGAAAATTGGACTTCCACATGCTGAAGCATGAAACTAGACAACTCACTTGTACCATAAAAAAGTTAAACTCAAAATGGATGAAAGCTCTTAATGTGGGACAAGATTCCATCAAAATCCTAGAGGAGAACACAGGCAAAACACTTTTTGAACTTGGCCCCAGTAATTTCTTGCAAGATTCATCCATGGAGGCAAGAGAAACAAAAGCAAAAAGAACTATTGGGACTTCATAAAAAAAGAAGGTTTTGCACAGCAGAAGAAAGAGTCAACAAAACTAAAAGACAACGGACAGAATGGGAGAAGATATTTGCAGATGATGTATCAGATAAAGGGCTAATTTCCAAGATCTACAAAGAAATTATTAAACTCAGCAGCAAAGAAACAAACAGGGGATCCCTGGGTGGCTCAGCGGTTTAGCGCCTGCCTTTGGCCCAGGCCATGATCCTGGAGTCCCGGGATCAAGTCCCGCATCGGGCTCCCGGCATGGAGCCTGCTTCTCCCTCCGCCTGTGTCTCTGCCTCTCTCTCTCTCTCTCTCTCTCTCTTTGTCTAAAATAAATAAATAAATAAATAAATAAATAAATAAATAAATAAATCTTTTAAAAAATAAAATTAAATTAAAATAAAAAACCAAAGAAACAAAACAAAACAAAAAAAACCAAAGAAACAAACAATCCAATCATGAAACAGCCCAAAGACATGAACAGAAGTCTCACAGAGGGAGACATAGACATGGCCAACAAGCACATGAGGAAATGCTCCGGATCACTTGCCATCAGGGAAATACAAATCAAAACCACAATGAGATCCCACCTAACACCAGTGAGAATTGGGAAAATTAACAAAGCAGGAAAATACAAATTTTGGAGAGGATGTGGAGAAAGGGGAACCCTCCTGCACTGTTGGTGGGAATGTGAATTGGTGTAGCCACTCTGGAAAACAGTATGAAGGTTCCACAAAGAGTAAAAATAGATCTGCCCTATGACCCAGCAATTGCACTGCTGGGGATTTTCCCAAGATACAGATGCAGGGAAATGCTAGGACACATGCACTCCGATGTTTATAGCAGCAATGTCCACAAAAGCCAAATTATTGAAGGAACTCATGGCCGCCGCATGGGATGAATGGATCCACCCACATTTCGACCACTCGGATGGAAGATAAGATCAAGGAAGGGCACTGGGTGGCTCAGTCAGTGAGGCTCCTGCTTTCTGGTTAGGCCATGATTCCTTGGACCTGGCTTTGAGACCTCCATTGGACTCCCAGCACACTGGGGAGCCTGCTTCGCCCTCTCCCCCTGCACCTCACCCTGCTTATTCTCTTTCCCTCTCTCCAAGAATTTAAAAACTTCCTTAAAAGTGTTTGTAAAGGGATCCCTGGGTGGCGCAGCGGTTTGGCGCCTGCCTTTGGCCCAGGGCGCGATCCTGGAGACCCGGGATCGAATCCCACGTCGGGCTCCCGGTGCATGGAGCCTGCTTCTCCCTCTGCCTGTGTCTCTGCCTCATTCTCTCTCTCTCTCTGTGACTATCACAAATAAATAAAAAATTTAAAAAAAGTGTTTGTAAAATATCAAGTAAACCTCGGATTGGTCTTTGGATCCACAAGGAGAACCTTGATGCCTCCACAGAGCAGGTTGGGAGACTACAAGGGTTGTCGCTGGAGAGCGACTGTCAGCCCAGGATCACATAGATCTCTTGATTTCCATTAGGAGGGCTTCATGTCGGAGTGTTCATGTGAAGAGACAAATGAGTCAAAGGGAGCCACTTGTGGGTTACGTTACCTAGACCCGAACCCTAACCTTAAACAAACCTTATCCTGATATCGAAACCAAATGCTAACCCGATCTAGGACAAGAACCCTAACCCTAAACCTAACGCTAACCCTAACCCGAATGCTAATCGGAATTCTAACCCCAACCAGAACACGAACACTCACCCAACGCTAACCTTCCAGAACTTGGACCTGAAGCCAAAATTGAAACCTAACTCTACCCATAAACCATAACCCTAATCGCTAAGCTAAACAGTAACTCTTACACTCACCCTAAACACTAACCCTAACCCTAAACATAAACCTAACCCTACACCGTAAAACTAACCCTAACCCCAATCCAAATGCTAGCCCTAACCCTAAGCATAGTTCAATTTGGAACTTAGATGTGACATGTCATTGTGTTGGATGTATCCTGTTGTTCAGATCCCAGTCACAAAACACCTCGGGGTGACACAGGAATATTTATGCCACAGGTCATTATCGCTGGGAGCCATGGTGAAGGCTATGACCCCCAGAGCCCAGAAGGAGGCACCTCAGACTCATTCAAAATAGAACAGGACACATTTGGAGGGTTTGACAACAGAAGATGACCATGTATGCATTTTGGAGCATTCCCACCCCATCATGGTGCCCCCATTGAAATGAGGCCGGAGGTAAAGTGATCATTGTAATATTCTGTTGCTGGAACCGAGACCACTTTCAAGTGGTACTCCACCCCAAAACTCACCTCCACATGTCAATGCACCATCCTTAAAATTGCGCCTCAGATACACAGGGCACCAGCTCACGTGCATTACAAAGATCATCAATAGACCCCTGATAAGTCCCAAGGTAGGAGATTCTGCCTCTTCTATCACCGTGCAGGGTGGGAACCTGGGGACTATGTGAGAGACATGGTGGGTTAGATAGGTCACAGATCTGGGAAAGCAAGCACAGAAAGAAAGGTCTGAATTCAGCTCCGTCTCCAGAAAAGTAAGACCTTCCTTACATTTTCAGAGAGTTGTGGCTATGGCATTTTTGACTCCTGATGTACAGTTAAGGAGATGGCATGGGGTAAGCAGTCATCTGCCAAGAAGGGGGTCTGGATAGGTCTGACTGAAGGGAGGGGCCCAAGGGCTGGAATCTTGAAAAAGTGATGTCACTTCCTTGGAGACAAGAGTGTAGTGGATTTAGAACTCTGGTAACCAGGATGCTGCATTGAAGAATGTCCTTCTTTCCAGCGCACTTAACTAGAGAACAAGATGTTCTGTTGCTGTTGCCCTACTTTCAGTGGCTCTGGGCAAAAGAGAGTCCAGACAGAGAGATGTTCATGTCGCTATGGACGTCAGCTCGGCCCTCTTCACCGAAGCTTCTGGTTATATGCGGGAAACCTCAACAGGTACTACAAGGCACCTGGGGAAGCCACTGGAGAGCAGGTCACACTGTAATCTCAGCTGAGGGGGCTCGAACCTCCTTCAGGCTCATTGTGTGTGTGCCTGTTTGTGTATGTAATAGTGTGTTTGTGTGAGACTGTGTGTGTGTGTGTGTGTGTGTGTGTGTGTGTTTGTGTGCTTGTCTGTGTGGAGATGGGACAGCAGAGAGGAACATGCCCTTCCTGGGCAGAAACCAGCTGCCATGGTTTGGAAGCCTGTCACATCTTTGGTGTTCAGACCCCAGGCCATAGCAGGCAAGATGAGAAGGTGAGTGCTGGGATCCCTGGGTGGCGCAGCGGTTTGGCGCCTGCCTTTGGCCCAGGGCACGATCCTGGAGACCCGGGATCGAATCCCACATTGGGCATCCCGATGCATGGAGCCTGCTTCTCCCTCTGCCTGTGTCTCTGCCTCGCTCTGTGTGTCTCTCATGAATAAATAAATAAAATATTTAAAAAAAAGAGAGAGAAGGTGAGTGCTGAGGGCCAAGCTCAACTACGAGTATGTAAGTCATGAGCGCAAGAGTCTCTTTCATCTGGCTTCTCCTTGGCAGATGTCTCTTCAGGTGCCCCTGTGATGTGAAGCGGAGAACATGATTTAAAAAGGGGATGTCCCATTGGGTGTTGTACAGGGGGTACCCTAATATCTCCTGGCTCTGCACATACGGGGCACTGTATTTGCAGAGCTGCACCCAGAATATCTTGGAGGAGATGTTCTGGGGCTTCAGCATATCAAACTCCCTAGACAATGATCGGGTGCTCAAGGCAAACAAGGAGCAGTGCTGTTCTGAGGTGAGAATGGGAAGAGGGTTCTCCACAGAGAGATGGCCCCCGCACAAACATGGAGAGAAACCTGGGGCCCTCCCTTAGTGTTTCCACATGACTGCCTCATAGGCCAAACCGCAAAGAGATCTGAACCTCCACTCCTAACCTCCAGCGATGTCTGAGGTGATAAGACACTGTTCCCCTAGGTTGGAATGGTGCAGAATAGATTTAATGTTTTTGAGGAGCGGGGGCGGTTTGCTTGTTTCACTCAGAGCAATGAGTGTCTTTGCGTTTCACTACCATTTTCCTTATTTCACCCATGCGCCCCAAATATCCTGTGTAGAACCCAGCACCTCTGTCGTTAAACAAGGTCTGCAGACCACACAAAACATCACACTGAAGACGGTGACTTAGACAAAAGGAAGGGTGGGATGAAGCCATTCTCCATGCTTATCTCTAAGGTGTCATGTGCCAGAATACATCAGATCGTTGTAGGCCAAATAGGTCATGAGCTGTGTCCTTAGAGGGCCTTGCAGTACTCCATCAATGGGGCCGTTGTCACAGTGATTCAGCTTTTCAAGGCCCTGGGCACTTGACATGATGCCATTCTCTTGCCATGTCTGCCGAGCTGCAAGGAGCAACTTGTGTGACCCCACAGACTGTTTAAGTTGCTTGATCTGCCATCACCTGGAAACCCAGTTTGGGTGGAAACCCTTTGATGCATCAAATTTCTCGCACTGGATTCAGACCATCCGAGGTTTACTTGATATTTTACAAACACTTTTAAGGAAGTTTTTTAAATTCTTGGAGAGAGGGAAAGAGAATAAGCAGGGTGAGCTGCAGGGGGAGAGGGCAAAAAAACCAGGTCCCTGGGATCATGGCCTGACCTGAGAGCAGGGGCCTCACTGACTGAGCCACCCAGTGCCCTTCCTTGATCTTATCATCCGTCCGCGTGGTCAAAATGTGGGTGGATCCATTCTTCCCATGCGGCGGCCATGAAGATGTCACATCTAACCAACTGTGGACATGCGTGCCTACGACAGGTCGAGTGATTGACTGTCTGACTCTCTGACTAGACTTGAGACCGAGACAGTGTATCTACTGTATTCTTTCAATGATGTTAGTGCTTCGAAATGTGGCTGCAATCCTAGGCGCTTTCTCTCTATTCTTGGAGAAAGGAATCCCAACCAGCACTTTCCATCTACTGAGTGGACCATGAGCTGCTCTGTCTTCCCCACTGACCGCTGCTCTGGACACATGAAGGACAAGGAGCAGTGCCAGTTAGATGGAATCCCAGAAGTCTTTTGCAAAGAGGAAAACGGCCTGCTTTCCACGTGCTTCTGTGCACCGAGGTTGCCACAGGCCCATGAGGCTTGATGTGGAGAGCTTCTTCGCTGGCGAGAGACAGCTGCTCCACAGGAAGATGCCCAGCAGCCCTTTGAACAGGGCCACACAGCAGAGAAGTCTAGGCCATGTTTTCTGTCAGGATTGCCCACAGTAGCCCCATGATGTTCATCCTCTTCACAGCCCTTCTCAGAGGAGGAAAAGGAAGCTCAGAGAGGTGCAGTGACATTCCCAAAACATGCCGGTAGTAGAGGCGAGCCTCAGGCCCTGTGCTGTGTATGGAGTGGTCAGTCACCTGTAGAGTTGCTGGCCCAGGACCCTTTGGGCTGTGCTGAACACCTGGTAGACACGGAAAATGACTTCATTTTCTGAGAGACTCCTTTCCTGCCGGATCGCAGAAGGGACTGTACAAAAGTATCCATTCTGCCTTCGCGGAGTGTCCGCATGGTCCAGGCCTCACCCGGAGTCAGGGTGGATGGTTCCTTTCCACCCCAGAGACACAAGGAGGAGCACTGTAGTCAGCTTCCAAACCACGGGCCACTGGGAAGAACAGGGTCTGGCGCTCAGCCCAGAGACACCCATCCCCTCGGGAAGTTGTGCAGGAAAAAAGGACTTTAGGGCCCACACAGAAACGGGTTCTATGCTTCAAAATACCATTAGTTGGTTGGGACGCAGGACAGAGCATTGGCAACTTCAACACATTCCAGTAGCTAAGCATCACCCGCATTTCTCTCAACTCAGAGCTTTTATGAAGACCATTATTCCATGGAGTCATCCGTAAACATCCCACTGCAGATAGAACACAGAGGGTTAGCACCTCAAATGCTGCTCAAGATCCCACAGATTGGGCCTGAGAAGAGACCAAAGCATGGACTCCGTGGCATTTCCCCTAAGCTGATGTACCTTGGTCTGTTCCTGACCTAGGGAGGAAGGATCAGGGAGAGCACCTTCTTCGGCAGGCCCCAGGGAACCTAGGGCCTGTTCTTCCTAGTCTGTGCTCTTGGCTTGCCCTGATCATCTGTGGGTCCTGACTTTCCCCATGAATGGGACTTGTTCTCAGCCCAGACCGGCCATGCTTGTGGTCAGTGGGCTGATGCACCTGTGCTTCACAGGGGGAGATGGAGTAATTGAACCCTTGGAACAACTCATCCAAGATTTCCTGTGTGGATCTCTACACAAAAGGCAGAGCCAGCTACTTGGGTCAGGAGGCATCAGAGGACTTCCACCCAAATTGGGCTTCTAGGTTATGGCAGATCAAGCAAGGTAAACAGTCTGTGGAGACACACAAGGTGCTGCTTGCAGCATGGCAGTCCTGGTAAGAGAATGGCATCATGTCAAGTGCCAATGGCGTTGAATGGCTGAATCACTGTGGCAGACGGCCCCATTGATAGAGTACTATGAGGACCTCTACGGACACAGCTCATGACCCGTTGGACCAACAAAGATCTGATGTGTTCTGGCACATGACACCTTAGAGATAAACATAGACAATGGCTTCATCCCACCCTTCCTTTTGTCTTAAATCACCGTCTTCATTGTGATCTTTTGTGAGGCCTGCAGAAGTTGTGCTAGGACAGTAGAGCTGCGTTCTACACAGGATCCCTGGGGCGCGTGGGTGAAATCAGGAAAATGGTAGTGAAACGGAAAGACACTCATTGCTCTGAGTGAAAAAAACCAACCACCCCCACTCTTCAAAAACAGGAAATCTATTCTGCACCATTCCAACCTAGGGGAACAGTGTCTGATCACCTAAGACATAGCCGAAGGTTAGGAGGGGAGGTTCATGTTCTCTTTGTGTTTGGGCCTGTGCAGCACTCGTGTGGAAACACTAAGGGAGGGCCCCAGGTTTCTCTCCATGTTTGCGTGGGGGCCATCTCTCTGTGGAGAACCCTCTTCCCATTCTCACCTCAGAACAGCACTGCTCCTTGTTTGCCTGGAGCACCCGATCATTGTCTAGGGAGTTAGAAGAGTTGAAGCCACAGAACATCTCTTCCAAGATCTCCTGGGTGCAGCTCTGCAAATACAGTGCCCCGTATGTAACAGGGCCTAGAGACATTAGGGTACTCCCTGCACAACACAACAAGGAGACATCCCCTTTAGAAACCGCGTTCTCCGCTTCACATCACAGGGGCAGCTGAAGGGACATCTGGCAAGGAGAAGCCACACGAAAGACACTCTTGCGCTCATGACTTACATACTTGAAGTTGAACTTGGCCCTCAGCACTCACCTTCTCATCTTGCCTGCTATGACCTGGAGTCTGAACACCAAAGATGTGTCAGACTTCCAAACCATGGCAGCTGATTTCTGCCCAGGAAGGGCATGTTCCTCTCCTCTGTCCCCTCTACACACACACACACACACACACACACACTCACTCACACACACAGTCTCACAGTAACACACCCTCTTACACATACACAAACGGACACACACCCAATGGGGTGAAAGAGGTTCGAGCCCCCTCAGCTGAGATTAGTGTGGCCTGCTCTCCAGTGGCTTCCCCCAGGTGCCTTGTGGTACCTGTTGAGGTCTCCTGCACATAACCAGAAGCTTCAGCGAAGGGGACCGAGTTGACGTCCATAGTGACATGAACATCTCTCTGTCTGGACTCTCTTAAGCTCAGAGCCACTGAAATTAGGTCAACCGCAAAAGAACATCTTGTTCTCTTGACTGGCTCCAGTTAAGTGAGTTGGAAAGAGGGACATTGTTCAACGCAGCTTCCTGGTTACCAGAGTTCTAAATCCACTACACTCTTGTCTCCAAGGAAGTGACATCACTTTTTCAAGATTCCAGCCCTTGGTCCCCTCCCTTCAGTCAGACCTATCCAGACCCCCTTCTTGGCAGATGACTGCTTACCCCATGCCATCTCCTTAACTGTACATCAGGAGTCAAAAATGCCATAGCCAGAACTCTCTGAAAATGCAAGGAAGGTACTACTTTTCTTGAGACGGAGCTGATTTCAGACCTTTCTTTCTGTGCTTGCCTTCCCAGATCTGTGACCTATCTAACCCACCGTGTCTCTCATATAGTCCACAGGTTACCAACCTGCACAGTGACAGAAGAGTCAGAATCTTCTTCCTAGGGACATCATCAGTGGTGTATGAATGATATATGCAATGCACGTGAGCTGGTGCTCTGTGTATCTGAGGTGCAAATTTTAAGGATGGTGGTTTGACATGAAGAGGTAAGATGGAGTGGAGTACCGGTTGAGTGGTACCAACTGATTACCAGTTGAATGTGCACTAGGTTCCACAGTTTTCACTTGACCTCCGGCCTCCTTTCAATGGGGGCACCATGATGGGTTGGGAATGCTCTAAGGTGCAGACATGGTGATCTTCTGTAGTCAAACCGTCCAATTTTTCCAGTTCTATTTTGAATGAGACAGAGGTGCCTCCTTCTGGGCTCTGGGGGTCGCAGCCTTCACCATGGCTCCCAGCGATAATGACTTGTGGCATAAATATCCCTGTGTCACCTCGAGGTGCCTCATGACTGGTTCCTGACCAACGCAATACATCCAACTCAATGGCATGTCACATCTAATTTCCAAACTGATCTATGTTTCAGGTTAGGGTTAGGCCTCAGGATCAGGGTTAGGGTTAGGCTTCAGGGTTATAGTTAGGGTTAGGGGTAAGGGTTAGATGTAGGGTTCAGGTTAGGGTGAGGGTTATCGTTAGGCTTCAGGGTTAGGGTTAGGGTAAGGGGTTAGGCTTAGGGTTAGGGTTAGGGTTAGGGTTAGTTCTCAGGGTTAGCGTTAGCGTTAGGCCTCAGGGTTAGGGGTGAGGTTTAGGCCTCAGGGTTACGGTTAGGGGTTAGGCCAAGGGATTAGGGTTAGAGGTTAAGCTTAGGGGTGAGGGTTAGGGTTAGGTTTTAGGTTTAGAGTGATGGTTAGGCCTGGGGTCAGTGTTAGGGTTAAGCCTAAGGGTTAGGGTTTTGGATTAGTCCTCAGGGTTAGGCCTCAGGTTTAAGTCACAGGGTTAGGGTTAGGGTTAGGCCTCAGGATAAGTCCTCATGGTTAGGCCACAGGGTTAGGCCTTAGGGTTAGGTTTAGGCCTCAGGGTTAGGGTTAGGGTTAGGCTTCAGGGTTAGGGCTTCGGTTTAGGCCTAGAAGTTAGGTCTCAGTGTGAAGGGTTAGGGTTAGGTTTAAGACTCAGGGTTAGGGTAAGGGTTAGGCCTCAGGGTTAGGCTTTAGGTTTAGGCCTTAGGGTTAGGGTTAGGCCTCAGTGTTAGGGTTAGGTTTAGGCTTCTGGGTGAGGGCTTAGGTTTAGGCCTCAGGCTTAGGCCTAGTGTTTAGGCCTCAGTGTTAGGGGTTAAGGTTAGGGTTAGGCCTCAGGGTTAGGGGTTAGGTTTAGGCCTCAGGGTTAGGCCTCAGGGCTAGGGTTAGGGTGAGCTTTGGGTTAGGGTTAGGGTTAGGGTCAGGGTCAGAATTAGGGTTCAGGTTGGATTAGGTATAGGGTTAGTGTCAGGGTAAAGGTTAGAGTCAGGGTCAGGGTTAGGGTCATGGTCATGGTGAGGGTCAGGCTTAGGGTTAGGGTCAGTGTTAGGGTCAGGTCAGGGTTAGGATCAGGTTCTGGGTTAGGGTTAGGGTTAGGGTTAGGGTAAGACTTAGGCTTCAGGGTTAGGGTTAGTGCAGGGGCCCAGGGTTAGGATTAGGGTTTGGCCTGAGGGTTAGGGTTAGGGTGAGGCCTCAGGATTAGGGGTTAGGGTTTGGCCTCATGGTTAGGGTTACGGGTTAGCCCGAGGGAGTAGGGTTAGGAGTTAGGCCTAGGGGTTAGGGTTAGGATCAGGGTTTAGGGTTAGGGTTAGGGTTAGGCCTGGGGTCAGTGTTAACATTAGGTCTAAGGTTTAGAGTTTAGGTTTAGGCCGCAGTGTTAGGCCTCAGGGTTAGACCTCAGGGTTAAGGTTAGGGTTAGGCCTCTGGCTTAGACCACAGGGTTAGGCCTCAGTGTTAGGCCTCAGGTTTCGGTCTCATGGTTAAGTTTAGGACTCAGGGTTAGTGTAAAGGTAGGACTCAGGGTTAGGGTTTAGATTTAGGCCTCATGTTGAGGTTTAGGCCTCATGGTTAGGGTTAGAGTAAGACATCAGGGTTAGGGTTTAGGTTTAGGCCTCAGGGTTAGGACTAGGAGTTCGGCCTCAGGGTTAGGGTTTAGGGTTAGGCCACAGGGTTAGGCCTCAGGGTTAGGCCTCAGGGTTAAAGTTATGGTTAGGGTTAGGGTTAGGGCTAGGGTTAGGTCAGGTTCAGGGTTAGGGTTAGTGTTATGGTTAGGGTCAGGGTTAAACTTAGGGTCATGATCAGGTTTAGGGTCAGGGTCAGCATTTGGGTTAGGGTTAGGGTTAGGTTTAGGTTTCAGGGTTAGGGGTTAGGGTTAGGGTCAGGGTCAGGGTTAGGCCTCAGGGTTAGGGTCTGGGTTAGGTCTCAGGGTTAGGGTTAGGCTTAGGCTTCAGTTTAGGTCTCAGGGTTAGAACCCAGGGTTAGGCCTCAGGGTTAGGTTTAGGCCTCAGGGTTAGGGTTAAGTTTGGGCCTTAGAGTCAGGTTTAGGTTTAGGCCTCAGATTTAGGCCTAGGGGTTAGGCCTCAGGGTTAGGGGTTAGGGTTAGGATTAGGCCTCAGGGTTAGGCGTTTGGGTTAGGCATCAGGGTAAGGACTCAGTGTGAGAACTCAGGCTTAGGGTTAGGCTGCAGGGTAGGCCTCAGGGTTAGGCCTCAGGGTTTGGCATCAGGGTTATGTTTAGGCCTCAGAGTTAGGGGTTAGGGTTAGACCTCATGGTTAGGGTTTCTGTTTAGGCCTCAGGGTTAGGCCGAGGGGTTAGGTTTAGGGTTCGGCCGAGTTAGAGTTATGGTTAGAGTTAGGGTTAGGGTTAGACTCAGGGTTCGGGATTAGGGTTAGGCCTCAGGGTTAAGGGTTCGGGTTAGGTCGAGTGGTTAGGCTTAGGGGTTAGGCAGAGGAATTAGGGTTAGGGGTTAGGCTTGGGGTCATGGTTAGGGTTAAAGTAAGGTTTAGGGTTCGGCCGAGTTAGAGTTAGGGTTAGAGTTAGGGTTAGGGTTAGGGGTTAGGCTTGGGGTCACAGTTAGGGTTAAAGTAAGGTTTAGGGTTCGGCCAAGTAAGAGTTAGGGTTAGAGTTAGGGTTAGGGTTAGACTCAGTGTTCGGGATTAGGGTTAGGCCTCAGGGTTAGGGGTTCGGGTTAGGTCGAGTGGTTAGGCTTAGGGGTTAGGCAGAGGAATTAGGGTTAGGGGTTAGGCTTGGGGTCATGGTTAGGGTTAAAGTAAGGGGTTGGGGTTAGTGTTAGGGTTAGGCCTCAGGTTTAGGGTTAGGGTTAGGCCTCAGGGTTAGCGGTTAGTGTCAGGCTTCAGGATTAGGGGTTAGGTTAGGGCCTAATGGCTAGGGTTAGGGGTTAGGCCGAGGGGTTAGGGTTTGGGGTTAGATGTAGGGATTAGGATTAGGATAAGGGTTTAGGGTTAGGGTTAGGGTCAGGCATGGGGTCACTGTTATGGTTAGGCCTAAGGGTTAGGGTTTAGGTTTAGGCTTCAGGGTTAGGGTTAGTCTTAGGCCTCAGGGTTAGGCCAAATGGTTAGCCCACAGGATTAGGTTTCAGGTTAAGGCCCGAGGGTTAGGTTTCGGATTCAGGGTTAGGGTAAGGATTAGGACTCAGGGTTATGGGTTAGGTTTAGGCCTCAGGGGTAAGCCTAGGATTTAGGCCTCAGGGTTAGGGTTTGGGTTAGTGTTAGGGTTAGGCCTCGGTGTTGGGGGTTAGGGCTCAGGGTTAGAGTTCGGGTTAGGCCTAGGGGTTAGGCCTCATGGTTAGGGGTTAGGGAAAGGGTTAGGGTAAGGTCTCGGTTTTTGGGGTTTGGCCTCAGGGTTAGAATTAGGGTTAGGCCTCAGGGTTTGGCCTCAGGGTTAGTGGTTAGCCCTCAGGATTAGGGGTAGTGTTAGGCTTCAGGAATAGGGGTTAGGTTCAGGTATAGGCCTCAGGGTTAGGTTTAGTGTTAGGGTTAGTGTCAGAGTTAAGGATAGGGTTGGCCTCAGGGTTAAGCCTCAGGGTAACGACCGGGGTGAGGGTCAGCGTTAGGGTCAGGGTTTGGCCTCAGGGTTAGGCCTCAGGGATAGGGTCAGGGTTTGGCCTCAGGGTTAGGCCTCAGGGATTGGGTCAGGGTTAGGCCTCAGGGTTAGGGTCAGGGTTAGGGTTAGGGCTAGGGTTAGGGTCAGGTTTGGGCCTCAGGGTTAGGCCTTAGGGATAGGGTCAGGATTAGGCCTCAGGGTTAGGGGTCATGTTAGGGTCAGAGTCAGGGTTAGGCCTCATACTAGATTTCTTGTGTGGATCTCCACAAAAAAGACAGAGCCAGCTACTTGGGTCAGGAGGCATCAGAGGGCTTCCACCCAAACTGGGTTTCCAGGTTATGGCAGATCAAGCAATTTAAACAGTCTGTGGGGACACCCAAGTTGCTCCTTGCAGTACGACAAACATGGCAAGAGAATGGCATCATGTCAAGTGCCAATGGCGTTGAATGGCTGAATCACTGTGGCAGGCAGCCCCACTGATGGAGTACTACGAGGACCTCTACGGACACAGCTCATGACCCGTTAGGCCAACAAAGATCTGATGTGTTCTGGCACATGACACCTTAGAGATAAACATAGACAATGGCTTCATCCCACCCTTCCTTTTGTCTTAAATCACCCTCTTTAGTGTGATCTTTTGTGAGGCCTGCAGAAGTTGTGCTAGACAGTAGAGCTGCGTTCTACATAGGATCCCTGGGGCGCGTGGGTGAAATCAGGAAAATGGTAGTGAAACGGAAAGACACTCATTGCTCTGAGTGAAAAAAACCAACCACCCCCACTCTTCAAAAACAGGAAATCTATTCTGCACCATTCCAACCTAGGGGAACAGTGTCTGATCACCTAAGACATAGCCGAAGGTTAGGAGGGGAGGTTCATGTTCTCTTTGTGTTTGGGCCTGTGCAGCACTCGTGTGGAAACACTAAGGGAGGGCCCCAGGTTTCTCTCCATGTTTGCGTGGGGGCCATCTCTCTGTGGAGAACCCTCTTCCCATTCTCACCTCAGAACAGCACTGCTCCTTGTTTGCCTGGAGCACCCGATCATTGTCTAGGGAGTTAGAAGAGTTGAAGCCACAGAACATCTCCTCCAAGATCTCCTGGGTGGAGCACTGCAAATACAGTGTCCCATATGTACAGAGCCAAGAGATATTAGGGTACTCCTTCCACAACACAACAAGGGGACATCCCCTTTAGAAACCGTGTTCTCTGCTTCACATCACAGGTGCAGCTGAAGGGACATCTGGCAACGAGAAGCCTGATGAAAGACACTCTTGCGCTCATGACTTACATATTGAAGTTGAGCTTGGCCCTCAGCACTCACCTTCTCATCTTGCTTGCTATGATCTGGCGTCTGAACAGCAAAGATGTGTCAGGCTTCCAAACCGTGGCAGCTGGTTTCTGACCGGGAAGGGCATGTCCCTCTTCTCTGTCCCCTCTACACACACATATACACACACACTCACTCACACACACAGTCTCACAGTAACACACCCTCTTACACATACACAAACAGACATGCACCAAATGAGGGTGATAGAGGTGCGGGCCCCCTCAGCTGAGATTACAGTGTGCCTGCTCTCCAGTGGCTTCCCCCAGGTGCCTTGCGGTACCTGTTGAGGACTCCCGCACATATCCAGAAGCTTGGGCGAAGTGGGGCGCACTGTCGTCCATAGCGACATGAACATCTCTCTGTCTGGACTCTCTTAAGCTCAGAGCCACTGAAAGTACGGCAACAGCAACAGAAGGTGTTCTCCCGACCGGCTCCAGTTAAGTGTGCTGGAAAGTAGGACATTGTTCATCGCAGTTTCCTGGTTACCAGAGTTCTAAATCCGTTACACGCTTGTCCCCAAGGAAGTGATGTCACTTTTTCAAGATTCCAGCCCTTGGGTCCCTCCCTTCAGTCAGACCTATCCAGAGCCCCTTCTTGGCAGATGACCGCTTACCCCATGCCATCTCCTTAACTGTACATCAGGAGCCAAAAATGACATAGCCACAACTCTCTGAAAATGCAAGGAACGTCCTAGTTTTCTGGAGACGGAGCTGAATTCAGACCTTTCTTTCTGTGCTTGCCTTCCCAAATCTGTGACCTATCTAAGACACGGTGTCTCTCATATAGTCCCCAGGTTCCCACCCTGCACGGTGATAGAAGAGGCAGAATCTCCTTCCTAGGGACATCATCAGGGGTCTATGGGTGATATTTGTAACGCAAGTGAGCTGGTGCCCTGTGTATCTGAGCCTCAATTTTAAGGATGGTGCTTTGATATGAAGGGGTGAGTTGTAGCATGGGGCACCATTTGAAAGTGACCGGGGTAAAAGTAACGTAATATCACAATGGTCACTTTACCTCCAGCCTCATTTCAATTGGGACAGCATAATGGGGTGGGAATGCTACAAGATGCAGCCATGGTCATCTTCTGTCGTCAAACCGTCCAATTGTGTCCTCTTCTATTTTGAATGAGTCCGAGGTGCCTTCTTCTGGGCTTTGGGGGTCGCAGCCTTCCCAATGGCTCCCAGTGATAATGACCTGTGGCATAAATATCCCTGTGTCACCGCGAGGTGTTTCGTGATGGGTTTTGACCAAAACGATACATCCAACACAGTGGCATGTCACACCTAAGTTCGATTTGGAAGTATGCTTAATCTTTGTGTTAGGCTTCGGGTTGGGATTAGGGTTAGATTTGCGGTGTCGCGTTAGGGTTGGGGTTCAGTTTTGGGTTCAGGTTCAGGTTCGGGAAAGTTAGGGTCGGGTGAGGGTCGGGTTCTGTTTGGCGTTAGAATTTGAGTTAGGATTCAGGTTAGAGTTAGGGTTAGGTTTAGGATTAGGGTTCGGGTTCAGTATAGCTTTCGCATTAGGGTTCGGGTCCGGGATAAGCTTTGTCTAGAGTCAGAGTTCGGATCCAGGTTAAGGACCTCACATCCCGCTCCCTTTGACTCATTTGTGTCTTCAAAAGAACATCCCGACATGAAGCCCTCCCACGGGAAAAAAGAGATCGAGTGATCCTGGACTGACAGGCGCTCGACAGCGAAAACCCCTGTAGTCTCCCACCCTGCTCTGTGGAGGCATCAAAGTTCTCCTTTTGGATCCAAAGACCAATCCGAGGTTTATCTGATATTTTACAAACACTTTTAAAGAAGTTTTTTAAATTCTTGGAGAGAGGGAAAGAGAATAAGCAGGGTGAGTGCAGGCAGAGAGGGCAAAGCAGGCTCCCCACTGAGCAGGGAGCCCAAAGGAGGTCTCAAAGCCAGGTCCCTGGGATCATGACCTGACCTGAAAGCAGGGACCTCACGGACTGAGACATCCAGTGCCCTTCCTTGATCTTATCTTCTATCCGCGTGGTTGAAATGGGTGGATCCATTCATCCCATGCGGCGGCCATGAAGATGTCACATCTAACCATCTGTGGACATGCGAGCCTACGACAGGTCAAGTGATTGACTGTCTGACTCTGACCACACTTGAGACCGAGACAGTGTATCTACTGTATTCTTTCAATGATGTTAGTGCTTCAAAATGTGGCTGCAATCCTAGGCGCTTTCTCTCTATTCTTGGAGAAAGGAATCCCAACCAGCACTTTCCATCTACTGAGTGGACCATGAGCTGCTCTGCCTTCCCCAGTGACTTCTGCTCTGCCACGTGAAGGACAAGGAGCAGGGCCAGTTAGATGGAATCCCAGAAGTCTTTTTCAAAGAGGAAAACGGCCTGCTTTCCACGTGCTTCTGTACACAGAGGTTGCCACAGGCCCATGAGGCTTGATGTGGAGAGCTTCTTCACTGGGGAGAGACAGCTGCTCCACAGGAAGATACCTAGCAGCCCTTTTGACAGAGAGAGACAGCAGAGGTGTCTAGGCAATGTTTTCTGCCAGGAGTGCCAACAGTAGCCCCTTGAGGTTCATCCTCTCGCACAGCCCTTCTCAGAGGAGGAAAAGGAAGCTCCTCCGAGAGGAGTAGTGACATTCCCAAAACGTGCCAGTAGTCGAGGCGAGCCTCGGGCCCTGTGCTGCGTATGGGGCAGTGGAACTGCCCGTGGAACTGGAACACCTCCGGGCCGTGTTGAGTGACAGGTAGAGACGGGAAACGATTGTGTCGCCTGAGACGCTTCTATCCCGGAAGGATCGCAGCGGGGACTGTACCAAAGTATCTGTTGTTCTGCCTTCCTGAGGCGTCAGCACAGTCCGGGCAGGCCTCACCCGGGGTCAGGGTGGACGGTTCCTTTCCACCCCAGAGACACGAGGATGGGCACTGTAGTCAGCTTCCAAACCACGGGCCACTGGGAAGAACAGGGTCTGGCGCTCAGCCCAGAGACACCCATTTCCTCGGGAAGTGTTGTGGGACAAAGGACTTCAGGGACCACACAGGAAAAGGTTCTAGGCTTCAAAATATCGTTGGTTGGTTGGGACGCAGGGCAGAGCATTGGCAACTTCAACACATTCCAGTAGCTGAGCAACCCCAGCATTCCTCTCCACTCAGAGCTTTTAGAAGACCAGTATGCCATGGAGTCGTCCGCCAACGTCCCCACTGCAGATAGAACCGAGAGGGACATAACCTCAGATGCTGCTCGAGATCACCTACGTTGGGCCTGAGAAGAGACCAGAGCGTGGGCTGCATGGCGTTTCCTCTAAGCTGATGTAGCTCGATGTAGCTTGGTCTGTTCCTGACCTAGAGAGGCGGGATCAGGGGAGAGCACCTTCTTCGGCAGGCCCCAGGGAAGCCAGTTTCTCCCAGTCTGGGTTCTTGGCTTGCCCTGATCGACTCTGGGTCCGGACTTTCACCATGAATGTGACTAGTCCTCAGCCCAGACTAGCAATTGATGTAGTTGGCCCCCCAGTTCCTCGGTCTGCCATCAAGGTCGTACTCCTCCTCGGGGGTGGGGTGGGGGGCGGGTGGTTGTGTGTCATAGAGAGAGAGAGAGAGAGAGAGAGAGAGAGAGGCAGAGACAGAGGCAGAGGGAGAAGCAGGCTCCATGCACAGGGAGGGAGCCCGACGTGGGATTCGATCCCGGGTCTCCAGGATCGCGCCCCGGGCCAAAGGCAGGCGCCAAACCGACCGCTGCGCCACCCAGGGATCCCCTCCACGGTACTTTAGAGAGTCACTGTCTTAGACGTGCCTTAGGCTCAAGGACTCGATGCCGTCTCCCTTTCTGTGGCACGGTCGGTCCCATCCATCCCCCGTTAGGCCCAAAGTAGAATTGCACGACCACACGGCTCACGGGAGCTGGAGAAGATATGCTAAGGTGACCGACCGGACCGACCGACCGACCGGATGGGAGCACTGTCCATTCGAAAGGAAGGACCTACGGGCCGAGGCGTCTATAAACACGCTCCCTGGAAGTCTTTGGCCTTCGCGTGCCTCTGATGAAATCATTGCTCCGGAAACTCCAGCATCTATAGCCGGTCTTGTCCATGGTCTTCTGACCATGACTCGTCCTCCGTTCGCCTGACGTTCTGCCCAATTGTCCGTCCACGGAGAAATTAGACCCCGTCCCGTGAGAGCCGAATCCGACTCCTCCGCTCACCCCCACGACAGAGAAGACTATGCCCAGGTCTGTGCCCGCCCATCTTCCCTTTCTCCTCCGCCAGGGCAGAAGAAAATGTGGCCCGCCCTCCCTTCTCCTGTCAAAAGTCCAATCTGACATAGGACTTGGATACGAAGGAAACCAGAGTACTGTTTTGAACCATAGACACGTTGATTGATTGAAGATTTTATGTAGGTAGTCCTGAGACGCACGCGCGCGCGCGCGCACGCACGCACGCACACGGACGGACGCACGCACGCACGCACACGGACGCACGCACGCACACGGACGGACGCACGCACGCACGCACGCACGCGGACGGACGCACGCACGGATGCACACAGAGGCAGAGACACAGGCAGAAGGAGAAGGAGACTCCATCCATGCAGGGATCACGCCCTGGGCCAAAGGCAGGCGCTCAACCGCTGAGCCACCCCGGCCTCCCTACCTGGAGACACTTTGATAGAGTAGCAGCAGCAGCAAAGAAACACACGCACACCGCCGCTCCCCCCACCCCCCCAGGTGAAAGAAGGTCCCGCTGACTCCCCTCCTTTTCCTCTGAGAAGAGAAGCACACCCTTTCTCCTGCCCCTGGAAGGTGCCTTGGAAGAGAGCGCCAGGAGGGGAGTGAATGACATTCTTCTCTTCAAGGACAGGAAGTTGAGCGTGAGCAGGAGAATTCTGGAGAAACAGATTGTGTTATAAGAAAGAAAGAAAGAAAGAAAGAAAGAAAGAAAGAAAGAAAGAAAAAATCCTTATGTTCTTTGAGCCTCCCCTCCTCCCCAGAATTGAGTTCCTCTTCCACGACCTCTTCTCATTCAACCCAATAGACAAGTATTTGGGGGGGGGGGGGGGTCAGGTCCCAGACGCTGAGAGGGTGGAGGTGAAGGTGGTGCGGGGGAGGGGGGGGCACACCGTCCTCTCCAGCGCCTTTGGTTCAGACCTCCTTCGTGACCTCCCTCCCTCCCTCCCTCCCTCCCTCCTTCGTCTTATAAATATATAAATAAAATCCTAAAGAAAAAGAAAAAAAAAAAAAAAAAAAAAGGAAGGACACGAGAAAAAACGGTGCATCCGTTGCCGTCCTAAGAGTCCTCGCCTGGTTTCGGCTCTACGTTCCCTCCCTGACCTCGGAAACGTGCCTGAGTCGTCCCGGGAGCCCCGCGCGGCGAGCGCGACCCCCTTTCCGGGCGGCAGCGGGCCCGGACGGACGGACGGACGGACGGACGGGTTTTCCAAGGCTCCCCCGCCCCGGGAGGACGGGGGTTCGCGCGGTGCGCGGCCGTGTGCTCCCGGGGCCCTCCGCCGTCCCCGGGCCGAGAGGCGAGATCCGAGGCGCCCTGACGGCCTCGCCGCCCGGATCTGTCCCGCTGTCGTTCGCGCCGGTTGTCGGGTGCCACCTGGCGGCCGCTTTTATAGAGCGTGTCCCCTCCGGAGGCTCGGCGGCGACAGGCAAGGAACAGCTTTGGTGTCGGTTTCCCGGGGCCGAGTTCCAGGAGGAGGGCGGCTCCGGCGCGAGCGTCCGGCTGTCGCCGGGGCCTCGGCGCGCGATGCGCTCGCCGGAGATTGGACCTCCGGAGCTGCGAGGGAGTGTCGCCGTCGCCGCTGTCGCCGCTGTCGCCTCCGCCTCGCTCCCGGAGGAGGCCGTGCGGGCCGCCTGGGTGGGTCGACCAGCACCCGCCGGTGGCTCCTCCTCCGCCCGCGCGGACCGACCTGGGCCGCCTCGGGGGCGGGGGACAGGGTGTGTCCCGCCGTCCGTCCTGTGGCTCCGGGCGATCTTCGGGCCTTCCTTCCGTGTCACTCGGTTGTCTCCCGTGGTCACGCCCTGGCGACGGGGACCGGTCTGAGCCTGGAGGGGAAGCCCGTGGGTGGCGCGACAGACCCGGCTGCGGGCACGTGTGGGGGTCCCGGGCGTCGGACGCGATTTTCTCCCCTTTTTCCGAGGCCCGCTGCGGAGGTGGGTCCCGGGCGGTCGGACCGGGTGCCACGCGGGGGTGGGCGGGCCGTCCGTTCGGGCGTCCGGCCCCGGTGGCGATTCCCGGTGAGGCTGCCTCTGCCGCGCGTGGCCCTCCACCTCCCCTGGCCCGAGCCGGGGTTGGGGACGGCGGTAGGCACGGGGCGGTCCTGAGGGCCGCGGGGGACGGCCTCCGCACGGTGCCTGCCTCCGGAGAACTTTGATGATTTTTCAAAGTCTCCTCTCGGAGATCACTGGCTTGGCGGCGTGGCGGCGTGGCGGCGTGGCGGCGTGGCGGCGTGGCGTCTCCACCGACCGCGTATCGCCCCTCCTCCCCTCCCCCCCCCCCCCCCCGTTCCCTGGGTCGACCAGATAGCCCTGGGGGCTCCGTGGGGTGGGGGTGGGGGGGCGCCGTGGGGCAGGTTTTGGGGACAGTTGGCCGTGTCACGGTCCCGGGAGGTCGCGGTGACCTGTGGCTGGTCCCCGCCGGCAGGCGCGGTTATTTTCTTGCCCGAGATGAACATTTTTTGTTGCCAGGTAGGTGCTGACACGTTGTGTTTCGGCGACAGGCAGACAGACGACAGGCAGACGTAAAAGACAGCCGGTCCGTCCGTCGCTCGCCTTAGAGATGTGGGCCTCTGGGCGCGGGTGGGGTTCCGGGCTTGACCGCGCGGCCGAGCCGGTCCCTGTCCTCGCTCGCTGGAGCCTGAGCCGTCCGCCTGGGCCTGCGCGCCGGCTCTCGTGCTGGACTCCAGGTGGCCCGGGTCGCGGTGTCGCCCTCCGGTCTCCGGCACCCGAGGGAGGGCGGTGTGGGCAGGTGGCGGTGGGTCTTTTACCCCCGTGCGCTCCACGCCGTGGGCACCCGGCCGTTGGCCGTGACAACCCCTGTCTCGCAAGGCTCCGTGCCGCGTGTCAGGCGTCCCCCGCTGTGTCTGGGGTTGTCCGGTCGCTCCTGCCCCCCCCCCGGGGGTCGAGGGGCTTGCCGGTGAGGCGGAAGCAGGTCCCCCCGGTCGCCGTCCTCGCTGGGCTTTTGCTCCTCGGGAAGCCCCCTCGGGGCCGCAGCTTGCTGCCGATCGATCGATGTGGTGATCTCGTGCTCTCCTGGGCCGGGCCTAAGCCGCGTCAGACGAGGGACGGGCGTCCACGGCGGATGCGACCGCTCTTCTCGTTCTGCCCGCGGGCCCCTCCCTCCCCGGCTCCTCCGCGCCCGGCCGTCGTGGCGGGTGCGCGGGGGGCGCGCGCCGGGGTTGGGGGTGGTGCGGACTCCGGCCCGACCCCGGCCTCCCGCCTTCTTGCCTCGCGGCGCTGGCGGGACCGGGGTCCTCGGACGCGGCGGACACTCTCGCCGGCCTTTCCCGAAGGCCCTGGGTCCGTGGCGAGCGGCCCTCCCCTCCTCCGCGGGGAGGGCCGGCCCGACGCCGCGCTGCTCACCGCCCGGCCTGGGCGCGCTTGAGCGCGTTGCGCCCGGCCCTCCGTGGTGCCCCTGGAGCGCTCCAGGTCGCCTCAGGTGCCTGAGGCCGAGCGGTGGCGTCGTTTCCTTCCCCGGCGACTCCCCTCGGGCTGCCGCCGCCGCCGTCGTCGTCGGCGTGTCCGAGGAGCGGGTGGTGGAAGAAGTCGGCAAGGGAGGCGCACCCGTGCCCCTGGCGGGGGCGCGGGCGCCTCGTCTTCCTTTCCCCTCTCCTCTCCTCCCCCCCTCGCCGCGCCGGCGGGGGGTGGGTGGCGTGGGGCGGTGTGACTCGGAGGACTTGGCGGGGCTCGTGAGCGCCCGCGGCGGGCCGGGCCAGCGCCGCGGCGCTTGGCCAGCCCGAGGGGCTGCCCCTCTCTTCCGGCACGGGTCGTGTCCCCGTCTCCGTCCCTCTCTCTCGCCCGCCTCGCGGGAGGCGGGGAGCTCTCTCCTCTGGGCGGTGACGTGACCACGCCGTGCGCGGGCGAGGCGGGGGTGGCGTCCTCGAGGGGGCACCGGCCGCGAGCGCTCGGGGTTGCCCTGTGCCTGTCCCTTGCCGGAGATCCGCCCCCCGCCCCGCGAGCCCTGTCGGCCCCGGAGCGCCGCCTGGTGGGGCCCGTTTGGGAGGACGAACGGGTGGGGGCGATGCGCCCTCGGTGAGAAAGCCTTCTCTAGCGATCCGAGAGGGTGCCTTGGGGTACCGGAGCCCCCAGCCGCTGCCCCTCCTCTGCGCGTGTAGTGTGGCCAGCGACGCGGGGTTGGACTCCCGTCGCGACGTGTTTGGGCAGAGTGCCGCTCTTTGCCTACCTACCGCGGCCTGCGCCTCCCCCCTCCGAGACGGGGGAGGATCCCGCCGGGCCGGGCCGGCGTCCGGTGCGGGGTGTGTTGCCCGCGTGCGTGTGCGAGCGTGCGCGCGGCCGGGGGGTTGGGGCGGCCCGCCGCCCCCCCCCCACGCCACTCACCCCGTGTGTGTGCGTGTGTGCCGCGCTAGCGGCCGGCTGGCTGTCTGGGCCGCCGCCCGCTCCCGAGCCGAGTCGCCGCCGGCGGTGGCTCGGCGGGCGCGTGTGGGTCGGGCCAGCTCCCGCCTGGGGGCGCCTCCCCGGGTCGTGACTCCGGGTTGGACCGGACGGATGGACGGACGGAGGTTCGGACGGGACCCCCGCGGCGGGGGTCGCGCGTGCCTGGGCCCGGGCGGCGTGGGGCCCGGTTTGCGGGGAGGCCTGCCAAGGGTGCTGAGGCCGGCCGGCGTCCCGGGCGTCGCGGGACCGCCCTCGTGCTGGTGGCGGTGGGATCCCGTGCGCGTTTACCCGGTGGCCCGGCTCGCGCCTTCGTTGGCGCGCCCTTCCCGGGACCGGCCCTTCCCCACGCGCTCTTCCGGCCCTCGCCCGCTGTGCGCCTCCTCCCCGTCGCCGCCGACCCGCCCCCCCCCGTCCCCCCCGCCTGCCCGCGTCCCCCGACCGCACGGTCGCGGGCGCGCCGCGCGTGCCGCGCCCCTAACTCCGCCCTCCGTGGACCGAAACCGGCCTCGCCGCTGTTGGGTGTCTTGCCCCCCCCCCTTGGCCGCCGTGGCTCGGGGGGGGGCGTCCCCGGGCGAAGTGCTCTCGGTCCTCCGAGGAAGGGGAGGAGGGAGGCGCGCGGGGGGTGTTGGGGCGGGGCGTCGTTGCGCGTGTGCGGGAGAGCGTTCTCGGGAGAACCGGTCGCGTGAACGGTGGCGGTTGGGGCCCCCGAGCCCCGCGAGGTTGCTTGGGGCCCGCCGTGGGGGCCGGGCCGGCGTCCTCGGGTGCCGCGGGACCGCCCTTGCGCTGGAGGCCTCGGGCGGTGGGACCCCGCGTGCGCCCCTGGGCGCCCGACCTCGGCCTCCCGGGTGCCTTCTGAGGCTTCCCGAAAGCCACTCGCGGTGGCCCGCGATCCTCTCCTCCACCGCTCCCGCTCGCCGTTCTCCGGCGCCTGGCTGGCCCCTGGCCGCCGGGGCGTCTCCCGTCCGCGGCCTTTCCCGAAAGTCCGCCCCCGTCCGTCGTCCGTCTTGCCGACCCGGTGCCGCGCTCCCCGGGGCGCCCGGCGCTTCCCGGGCCCGCTGCGGCCTTCCCGCCCGCGTCCGCCGCTCGCCCCCGCCCCCCGGCGGTGGCGTTGTGTGGTGACGAGGGGCCGCCGTCGTCTCCCGCCGCCCCCCACCCCCGCCGGCCGCGTCCCCGCCCTGGCGCGCGCGTGCCCCGGGCGTGGGTCGGGTCCCCGGCGGCCGCTCGCCGTTGGCCGTCCGCGGCCCCGCGCGCGTCTCCCCGGTGGCGGGGAGGGGTTCGGGCTCCGGCCCGGCGCCCCGCCTCCGTCCCGCGTGAGCGCGTGCTCGGCCCGCTGCCGGCCCCGGCGCGACCGCCGGGCGTCCCCGTCCCCCGCCCGCG
>NW_027554483.1:172500-193279 GCF_053574225.1 Canis aureus
CGTGTGCCCGCATCGGGTTCCCTGCGGGGAGCCTGCTTCTCCCTCTGCCTGTGTCTCTGCCTCTCTCTCTCTCTGTGACTATCATAAATAAATAAAAATTAAAAAAAAAAAAAAAAAGAACGAGAGAAGGCAGCTGGAGAAACTACATGCGAACGCAGACGGTAGACACAACCCCAGGGGGGAGGGCTGGGCTCCGTGAGGGGTGGGACAGAGGCCAGCGGTTTCCACGAAGAGCCTTTCGATGGACTGCTGAATGGACTGGATCTGCGGCTTTGGCTGCGAGCCTCCTTGGATGGTGACGGGACAGGCGAGGACAGGCCCGGACACCCCGCAGGCCCGCCCGAGGGCCTGCTTGGAGCGCACGAACACGTAGGGCACGTTCTTCTCTTCACGCGGCAGGCAGGCAGGCGGGCGGCGGACGGTGCGGGATGATCTCCAGGGGCTCGGCGTCTGCAGCCAGCCATCAGGATGAACTCAGAGATGCCTCTCCACAGAGGGTTTTGGTGGCTTCGTGGGCTCCTTTCCGAAGCTGCTTGTAGTTACGGGACTGCTGAACACGCGTCCAGGAGTTTCTTGGGGAGGTGGGCATCTGCCAGGGGGTAGGCCTTCGGATTCACATCAGCCTCAGTCATCTCTGCGTATCCGCGGTCCCTGTGGGTTTCCTGTAAAAAGACGTGTCCTGGGAGCTACCTATCACCGTCACACTTCATACGGATAACCGGTTTTGTCCCCACGCGCCCCCGCTCCCGCCGCCGTTGGGGTGGGCGGTGGGATGTGCTGTGCTCCCGTCACAGTTTGTGGGCCTGGAATGGTGGTGATCGAGATAGACCCTTCCGCCACCTCATTACAAAGAAACGAGACACGTGTGGTGTCTTGTTAGACCCACAGGCACAGAAAAGAAAAGGAGAACTACTTATCCCCTTGCTCCACCGGGACCCACCCGGATGCCATGCCCATGCCGGAGGGTCCAGGCCCCGAGGGACGGGCGTACTCAACTTTGCTGTGAACTCAACGGATTAGTGGAGTTGTGCCTCTGAGGATTTGTCCACGGAAACTACTTCAAATGATCGATTTTGTCCGTCTCGTGTACTTTTCCTTGTGACGAGCAAGCAGGTTAAAAAAAAAGACAAAGAAAAAAATGAAAAAAGGGGGGAATCCCTGCGTGGCGCAGCGGTTTGGCGCCTGCCCTTGGCCCAGGGCGCGATCCTGGAGACCCGGGATCGAGTCCCACGTCGGGCTCCCGGTGCATGGAGCCTGCTTCTCTCTCTGCCTATGTCTCTGCCTCTCTCTCTTTCTCTCTCTCTCTCTCTCTCTCTCTCTCTCTCTCTCTCTCTCTCTCCCCCCCCCGACTATCATAAATTAATTAATTAATTAATTAATTAATAAATGAAAAAAAGGTCTATAGGTTAAACTTTTACAATAGCTTCCCAAATCTTTGGTGACCTGGAACTTTGAAGGTGTAACTAGCTTAATTGATAAATTGGGTTCAGTTCATCGGATACCTGGCGTCTGTCTTTCCAACAGAAAGGTAAAATACTAAAGTGTGAGTCAGTAAGACACCCAAGGTGGTTTTTTTGTTTTGTGGTGTTGTGTTTTCCTCCCCCACCCCTTGCCCTTTTCTTCCTTCCCCCCCCCTCCCCCCACCTCAGTTTTTGTGTTTCTCTTTTGTCTGATTCAGGAAACCTGCAGATACCTGGGTGTGTCAGTAAACGTGTTTCAGGTTGGTTTGTTCGTTTCTCTTTTCCTTCCTCTTTTTTTTTTTTTAATTTTAATTCACAATTCATCACACACACACACACACACACACACACACACACACACGGGCAGAGGGAGAAGCGGGCACCCTGCAGGACCGCTGAGCCACCCAGGGATCCCCTGTTTCGTGCTTCCTTCGCAATTGTATCATACAGGGCAGCCCGTGTGGCTCAGCGTTTTAGTGCCGCCTTCAGCCCAGGGCGTGATCCTGGAGTCCCGGGATCGAGTCCCACGTCAGGCTCCCTGCACTGGAGCCTGCTTCTCCCTCTGTGTCTTTGCCCCCCCCCCCCCTCTCTCTCTTAAATCTTAAAAAAAAAAATTGTGTCCTACATGTTAGGTTTTTACAAAATGAACAGCGGAGAAATAAAAAACCAGCAGAGCCAGGCAGTAGGTAGGAGAGTGCTTTAATGGGGAGCGCTCCTGGGCGAGGTTCCATGACTCGGAGAGGTGGCCAGAGTCAGGGAAGTCGCGCGGGGTTGGGGACTGTGGGGGTTTTGAAGCCTTCTTGGTTCCGACTCTGGATCCGGGTGGGTCCCTAGCCAAATTAGACAAGGGAACACCGTGTCCTTAGGTGATTGGCTGGGAGTAGGGGGGGGATAGTATCAGACGATGGGGAGGGGGCGGGGGCGGTTCCTGGATGGAAAGTTTCGGTTTCCCATCTAGGCTTCGACTCACTGGAGATGATGTGGTGGTCAGGGATGCTTTGACGGGAAGATCAGCCATTTTGACCCAGTTTGAGATGTCCGCCATTTTGGGTGCCCCTGTCTCTCAGCCAGCCCAACAATACATACACAAACACACACACACACACACACACACACACACACACACACACGTGTTTCTAAAAACTATCACATGTATTCATACATTTGACAATCTAAGGATTTCTGGTACGATAGACAATGTGCCCGTGGTTCCTACTGACTTTTCACCAGAGACTGAGGTTTCTAGGAGTTAACAGTCTGCCGCCTGGGTGGCTCAGCGGTTGAGGGGTTGAGCATCGGCCTTTGGGTCAGGGCCCAATTCTGGGGCGGCGGGTGGGGGGGTATCCGAGTCCGGACCCCTTTCCACATCTGGCTCCTTGTGGGGAGCCTGCTTCTGCCTATGTCTCTGTCTCTGTCTCCCTCCCTCCCTCTCTTCCCCCTTCACAAAGTTCTCTCTCTCTCTCTCTCTCTCTCTCTCTCTCTCTCTCTCCTCTCTCAAAAAGTGTAAAATAAGTACAATTTTAAAAAATCTGCCACATGGAATCGAGACTACTGGTTAACGATAAGGAAAACAACCTCTGTGTGTGAGATAGTAGGAGACATGTAGAATAGATACAAGGCATGAAAATACGGGTGGTGGTGGTGGTGGTTAAAGAAAATGAATCGGGGATCCCTGGGTGGCGCAGTGGTTTGGCGCCTGCCTTTGGCCCAGGGCACGATCCTGGAGACCTGGGATCGAATCCCACATCAGGCTCCCGGTGCATGGAGCCTGCTTCTCCCTCTGCCTGTGTCTCTGCCTCTCTCTCTCTCTCTCTCTCTCTCTCTCTCTCTCTCTCTCTCTGTGACTATCATAAATAAATAAAATAAAATAAAATAAAATAAAATAAAATAAAATAAAAAAGAAAATGAATCTGTCCTGAAATGACTCTGGCTTTTTTTTTTTTTTTTAAGATTTTATTTACTTATTCACGAGAGACACAGGGACAGGCAGAGACAAGGGAAGCAGGCTCTATGCGAGGACCCTGATATGGGACTCGGTCCCAGGAGTCTGGGATCACGCCCTGAGCTGAAGCCAGACGCTCAAACGCTGAGGCACAGGGGCGTCCCAAAGCCTGGCTATTTAGAGAAAGAACACTTAAGACTGACGGAATGGAAAAAGAAATTATAGAAGGGATTTATGAAGGAGATTTTTGAGATTTGTTTTTTGTTTTCTGTTTTTTATTTTTTTGGATTTTATTTATGTATTCATGGGAGAGAGACAGAGACAGAGAGAGAGACAGAGAGAAGGAGAGAGAGTAACAGAGACAGAGAGAGACAGAGAGAAAGACAGAGAAAGAGAGAGACAAAGAGAGACAGAGGCACAGAGACAGAGACACAGAGAGATAGAGAGAGACAGAGAAAGCAAGACAGAGACAAAGAGAGACAGAGATAGAGAAAGAGAGAGACACAGAGAAGGAGAGAGACAGGGAGAGAGAGAGAGACAAAGAGAGAGACAGAGAGATAAAGAGAGACAGAAGGGGAGAGAGACACAGAGAAAAGAGAGGCAGAGAGATAAACAGAGGCAGAGACAGAGACAGAGAGAAGGGGAGAGAGAGACAAAGAGAGAGAGACAGAGAAAAGAGAGGCAGAGAGACACAGAGAGACAGACACAGAGAGAGGCAGAGACAGAGAAAGAGAGAGAGACAGAGAGAAGGGGAGAGAGAGACAAAGAGACAGAGAAAAGGGGCAGAGAGATAAAGAGAGACAGAGACAGAGAGACAGACACAGAGACACAGTGAGGCAGAGACAGAGAAAGAGAGAGACAGACAGAGAGACACACACACACAGAGAGAGAGAGAGAGAGAGGCAGAGACACAGGCAGGGGAAGAAGTAGGCTCCACGTGGGGAGCCCGATGTGGGTCTGGATCCCAGGACCCTTGGGATCAGGCCCTGAGCCAAAGGCAGACCTTCCACCGCTGAGCCACCCAAGGCGTCCCAGAAGCAGACTCTTTGAAAAGGGATTGCAGGCGTGGTCAGGACGGACTGAGATTGGGAGAAGTGGGTTTTACTACTACACTGGTGTACAACTGAGATTTGGCTCTTCTCTCTGCTAAAATGGCGAGATTCTCTTGCATTGGTAGTCTACTCTTGATAAGAGTGTGAACAGAGAAGAAAAGACAAAGACAAGGTGCTTTTTTGTTTGGTTGGTTGGCTTGGTTTGGTGTGGTTTGGTTGGGGGTTTTTTGTTTGTTTTTTGGGGTGTGTGTGTGTGTGTGTGTGTGTGTGTGTGTGTGTCTCTCCCTTTACCTGCCCAGAACAGCAAGGTTTTTAGATTCCCTTTTTTTTTTTTTTTTTTTTTTTGGTTGTTCTTGTTTCACTTTTTTTGGTATTTACTTATTTATTTTATTTTTTGGGTTCGTTTGTATCCGGTCTTCCCCTACTACGTAAGAGTGAAAACTTCTCCACGGTAAAGGAGCTTCATTTTGGGGACAACTCTAAAAGCACCTGTAGAATCTCCTAGGGGCCACCTCGGCGAAAGAGACACTGAAGATTTCCGTTTTGTTATGATCCGTGATCCTTTGTAGGCATGTGCCTTGAAAACTTCTGAGATGTTTTTGGTTGGCTGGTTGGCTGCCTGTCTGTCTGTCTGTCTGTCTACTGGTCCCTTCATCCGTTCGTGGATTCTCAGCGGATCCCAGAATGCCAAACCCTAAATAGAGTCTCTTGACTACTATAGGTCGTTTACCTGCTATGGGAAGGCACATGAGAAGCACTGTCAGACAAAGAACCATAAGCCCTCTTAGATTACATTGTGTGGGTGAATGCTGCCGGTGTTCCGAACAGGAAATGAAATTCCTAAACTTGTAACGTGTCCTGGTAGAGTGCCGTCACTCCACATTCGAACTGTTTAAATGCTCTGCGTACGTGCATGTGTGTTGTGTGTGTGTGTGTATGTGTGTGTGACAGAAACTGGTCGGATTTTCCTCTCGACTGCATTATAATGAATTCTCATTGGGTCTTTAGGCACGTCCATCCGTGGGTGACCTCCCTGTCACGTGCAGGTGTTGTTAGGAAGGTCTTGCAACAATGCGGTCCACTTTTCAGAAGATTCGCGGAAAGGACTCTGGACGAATCCCGGTGTCTGGTCACCCTGAGATTCTCCAACTACATACAGTAGGAGTTGCCGGAACTAATGAAAAAGCTGCATGGAAACCGAACAGAAAGGAACAACGTGGAACTGAATGAGGTCCACGAAACCCTGAACAGACTTCAGAAACTCTCAGTGAGTCATCTTCCTTTTTTTTGGCGATTGTTAAATCCTCTTCAGAAGGTCGGTGGGAATCCGTGCTCATTGCAACCAGACACCGTTGGAAGGATCCGCTGTATCACCAAGGCCTTCCTTGAGTAGAATGGCGTCTGTTTTTCTTTCTTTCGACCTCCCCCGGTCCCCACGCCGCCCTCCCCTCCTCCCTCCCCTCCCTTTCTCCCCCCCGCCCCCCACCCGGCCCCGGCCCCGGCCCCGGCCCCCGGGGTCCATTTGTCAAAGTGATCTCTATTGACCGAGCGGGCCAGGGGCCCCTGGAATCGCATCCTAAGACTCAGATAGGATCAGACAGCCTGGAGACACTCAGATCCACTTCTCGGGAGCCACCCGAGCCCCTCGGAAACCGTGAGCCTGATACTTTCCTTCCAGAGGTCGCCGCGGCCTCACTGGGCGAGTCAAGAGTGCCACCTCCTGGCGGACGAAACCGAGAGTCAGCTGCTTAACCCCAGCGAGCCTCCCAGGTTGCCCCTACGAGGTGCTTGGAAATGCTGAGGCTCAACGACACCGGAACCACAACAACCGGAAGAACAGAAAAGAAGAGCAAAAGAAATGCTGAAGTTCTTCCTTCTGGCCTTGCCTTTACAGGAGTGTGCCGTCTGCGACCACGCCTGTCTCCGCGGACAGGAAGAAAAGAGTCCAGATGGCTGAACCGGGGTTCTGCACTCTGCGGACCACAGGAACCCCCTCCAGCCTGACCCAGGAACTCCCTTACTCTGAGCCAGGGACAGGAGGTCTTGTTTTGTGTTTCGGTTGTGGTCCAAAAGACAGGCGTCACCTACGATGGAACCTTGTAACCCTTTCTAAGCCTAGAGTCGCTCAGCGGCATTACATACGTTCACACATCCTCCTCGCCAAGTTATCTTTCCATTCCATTTTTTTACTCTCTTTTTTGAAACTCTTTAAATTTTATTTATTTATTTGTTCGTTCGTTCGTTCATTCATTCATTCATTGTTTGTTTGTTTATTATTTTAAAGGATTTTTTTATTGAGAGAGAGAGAGAGAGAGAGAGAGAGAGAGAGAGGCAGAGACACAGAGGGAGAAGCAGGCTCCATGCAGGGAGCCCGATGTGGGACTGGATCCCGGGTCTCCAGGATCACACCCCAGGCTGCAGGTGGCGCCAAACCGCTGCGCCACCGGGGCTGCCCTCCATTTTTTTACTCTTAAGTTTAATTTCTTTTTTTTTTTAAATTTTTTATTTATTTATTTATTCATGATAGTCACAGAGAGAGAGAGAGAGGCAGAGACACAGGCAGAGGGAGAAGCAGGCTCCATGCACCGGGAGCCCGACGTGGGATTCGATCCCGGGTCTCCAGGATCGCGCCCTGGACCAAAGGCAGGCGCCAAACCGCTGCGCCACCCAGGGATCCCAAGTTTAATTTCTTACACTGTATTGATCGGGCACCCGATCTCTCTCTCTCTCTCTCTCTCTCTCTCTCTCTCTCTCGAATAAATAAATTAAATATTTAAAAAATAAATGAATAAATAAACTGTATTTATTCACGGGAGACACACAGAGAGAGGCCGGGACGCAGGCAGAGGGAGAAGCAGGCTCCACGCGGGGGGGGGGGGGGAGCCCGGTGCGGTGCTGGATCCCCAAAAAGCCGTGATGACGCCCGCCCGGAGCCCAGTCGAAGGCAGACGCTCAAACTCGGGTATGCCACCCGGGCACACCTCGTCCGCACCTCTTCCTTCCCACCGCCACCCACCCTCTTGTGCGTTCGTCGGGTTCCCACACACAGGACCTCGTCCTCCAGGTGTATCCCTAGACACACCCTAGCACCCTAGGATCCCCAACGAGGGAATAGGTTCAGATGGGACCGATGCTCATGTGACCGTGCTCCTGTTTGAGGACTGTCCTCGGTTGCTGTAGCGGTGACGGCGAGACAAAGGGTCTCTCTCCACACACCGCACAGGCGGGTGGGGGGGCATGCCCCGAGTGGGGCAGATGTCCCCATCCCAAGGAGGCGGAGGAGGAAAGCCACCCCAAGGCCCCTCTTTGGTGCCTGTCCTGTGTCAGGAAACGCTACTGACCTGGGTGGATCCGGACCAGGCTGTGTCCGTCCCAGCTGCCCTGGGATCCCACACTCCTCACACCTGGACCCACCGGTGTGGCGCCTGCCTTTCCGGCTCTGCCTGCCTGCCTAACTATCTCTGCATCCAACTTGCAACTTTCAGTCCGTGAGCTTAGGGGCTTCGACTCTCTGGGTCTTGCTAGAACCCAAACCGAGAAAGACGTTTGCCATACCATAGATACCACTTTCAATTAAGCATCTGTGAAATGATGATTATGGAGGAAGGAAATTCTCAGCCTTGAACGTTTCTGGGCCCTGCTCCATTGGCTTTCACACTGACCCAGGCCCAAACGGCTCCCAGAAAACTCAGCACTAGTTGGGCTCTATTTCCGTGCCACTGAGTGCACGTTGCCTGTCTGCCTCCCCTAAAAAGTCAAGCAACGGGGATGCCTGGGTAGCTCCGTGTTCAGCATCTGCCTTGAGGTCAGTCATCATCCTGGGGTCCTGGGGCCCCGACTCCCACTTGGGGCTCCCCGCGGGGAGCCTGCTTCTCTCTGCATCTGTCAATACCTGTCTCTGTGTGTCTCTCATGGATAAATAAAGAACATCTCTAAAACAGGAAAGAATGAATGATTAATTAAAAGGACTGACTGGGGATCCCTGGGTGGCGCAGCGGTTTGGCGCCTGCCTTTGGCCCAGGGCGCGATCCTGGAAACCCGGGATCGAATCCCACATCGGGCTCCCGGTGCACGGAGCCTGCTTCTCCCTCTGCCTATGTCTCTGCCTCTCTCTCTCTCTCTCTCTGTGACTATCATAAATAAATAAAAATTAAAAAAAAAAAAATCCTTTAAAAGGACTGACTGACTGGACTGATCGACTGACCGACCGACCGGCTGAATGAATGTATACATAAGCAAGCCAGGAAGCAAGCAAGCAAGCAAGCAAGCAAGCAAGCAAATAAATGAACAAATGAAATCGATGAAGGGCTGCGTGGCTGCTGGCTGGCACTGTGGGTGGAGTGTGGGACTCTATATTTCTCGGTTGTGAGGACGAGCCCTAACCTGGGTGTAAACATCGCATACACCTAAAATCTTTTGAAAATAAAACAATGAAAAGAAAAGAAAAGAAAAGAAAAGAAAAGAAAAGAAAAAGGTGGGCAGCCCGGGTGGCTCGGCGGTTGAGCGCGGCCTTCAGCCCGGGGCCTGATCCTGGAGGCCCGGCATCAGAGTCCCACGTCGGGCTCCCAGCATGGAGCCTGCTTCTCCCTCTGCCTGTGTGTCGGTCCGACTCTCCCACTCACTGTGTCTCAGGAGAAAATAAACAGAATCTTTACAAAAAGGGAAAAGAAGTTGTTTTGTTTTGTTTTGTTTTGTTTTGTTTTGTTTCGATCGGATTGATCGATCGCTAAAAGGCAACCTGCCAAAACTGACGATGAGAAAACGGAAGAAAACCTTCCTGGTTCCCATAGAGTTCAAGCCCTACAGCCTTGCCCGTACCAAGATCAGAGAATAAACTGTCCACTCTCTACGGCGTCCCTCCTCCCGAGGACGCCCCAGCTCCTTATGGAGCATGCACACGCACGTGCACGCGCACGCAGAAAAGCGGGGCGAACCGAACCAGACCCTAGAGAACCCTGCAGCGAAGGTTGAGCACAGGACACCCCCACCCCCCCGCCAGCCACAGGAAACTCCGGCAGGCTGCCACTGGACTGCTTAGGGGGCCTATACTTACTTGCAAGTGCTCGCTGACCTGGGACACGTGGAAGGGGAACCTGAGGCTCAGATGGCCCGAACCGGGTGAATGGGGTGCTTTGCTCATGCCTCAATGCTATGCTCTCCACGATTAGAGAAAGCTGGCAATGAGGCCAGCCCAGGGACCGGAACCTAACCTAGGAATCCCTCTGGTTCCATCAGTCATGTCCCGACTGTTGGTGAGTGAGGAACCAGTGCTCGGCTCGCTCGGGGAGACAGACGCTCTGGTCTTCTTCGGGTTGGGTTGTTGCTGCGGCTTTGGGTATCTTTGCAGGAAACCGGCCTCTTCTCTTTCGAAATGGAAACCAAAGGATGGACGGGGTCCGGACGCGGTCACGCTCGCTGGCCACTGGAGTTGTTGTCACCCAGCCAGCGGGGAGATCGGAACATCGGGTCTTTCGTGACCTCTCCACAGATAGATAGGAGTGAGACCGAGGCTATATACTTTGTTGGCGTCTCGTCTGTGTCTACGTGTCCCTGTGGGTTCTACGAGGGAGAGGTTTCCTCTACCTCCGGATGCTATATTGCTAACATCCCTTTGTAAAGGAACTGTAGCTTATGGGATCCCTGGGTGGCGCAGCGGTTTGGCGCCTGCCTTTGGCCCAGGGCGCGATCCTGGAGACCCGGGATCGAATCCCACGTCGGGCTCCCGGTGCATGGAGCCTGCTTCTCCTTCTGCCTATGTCTCTGCCTCTCTCTCTCTCTCTCTCTCTCTGTGTGACTATCATAAATAAATAAAAATTAAAAAAAAAAAAAAAAGGAACTGTAGGTTAGGAGTTCAAAGGCTGGCGCGGGTAAACATCATCGGAACAGGACAGCTCGGAGCGATAAGGACGAGTGCCAATATTTCACAAGTTCCCACGATCTGGGATGAAGTTCTGTTCGTTCGTTCCCGATCATGCGGGTCTGGGATCCTTTCCTGCATCCGTCTCCTTGCGGGGGGGGGGGGGGGGGGGGGACCTGCTTCTGCCCATGTCTCTGTCTCTGTCTCTCTCTCACACACAGGAATAAAGAAACAAAATAGTGTAAAAAAGGAAAGATGCTCGGTCTCCCACTCTCTCCCTCTCCCTCCTCCTCCTCCTCCCCCTTCCCCCCTTCACACAGTGCTCTCTCTCTGAAAAGAAGTTAATATATTACAATTTTGCAAAAGCCTGCCAATGGAATGGAGACTACTGGAGAACGAGAAGGAAAACAATTCCGTGTGTGACAATGTAGGAGATGTGTAGGAAACGTACAAGGCGTGAGAATACATGTTTCGGTGAGGGAAAAGAAAATAATTCTGTCCTGAAATGAGCCTGGCTATTTTTTTCTTTTTTAAGATTTTATTTACTTATTCAGAAGGAAGGGAGTGGAGGGAGGGAGGGAGGGAGGGAGAGAGGGAGGGAGGGACAGAGAGAGGCAGAGAGAGGGAAAAGAAGGCTCCATGCAAGGAGCCCGCTATGGGACCCGATCCCGGGAGTCCGGGATCACGTCCTGAGCCAAAGGCAGAGGCTTAAGCACTGAAACACCCAGGCGTCCCGGAAGCAGATTTTTTTGAAAAGGAATTGTAGGCATGGTCAGGACAGACTGAGATTGGGAGAAGTGAGCTTTACTAGTACACTGGTATAGCATTAAGACTCGGCTCTTGTCTCTGTTAAAATGAAGAGATTTCCTTGCGTTGGTAGTCTCATCATGGCAAGGGATTGTGAACAGAGAAGAGAAAAATATATTATTATTATTTTCTCTCTCCGGACCAGCCAGGTTTTTATATTCCTTTTTATCCGCGAATTACCTCCGTGAGAGAGTGAAAACTTCTCAATATTAAAGGAGCTACATTTTGGAGACAACTCTATAAGCTCCTGTGGAATCTCCTAGGGCCACCCTGGCGAAACAGATACTGACATTGTTTTCGGTTTTGTAATGACCCGTGATCCTTTATAGGCCCGGGCCTTGAAAGCTTCTGAGATGTTGGTTGGTTGGTTGGTTGGTTGGTTGGTTGGATGGATGGATGGATGGTTTGTGTATCTGGCTGGTCGGCTGGCTGCCCGGCTGTTTGCTGGTTCCTTCATCCGGTCATGGATTTTCAGCGGATCCCAGAAAAGTCTAGCCCTAGGTTGAGTCTCTTGACTAACATAGGTCGTTTACCTGCTATGTGAAGGCACGTGAGAAGCAGCGTCAGACAAAGAATCATAAGCCCTCTTAGATTATATTGGTTGCGTGAATGCTGTGGGTGTTCCAAAAGCGACGTAAATTCGTTAAGTGGTAACGTGCCCTGGTACATTGTTAAAATGCCGTGTGTGACAAATCATAATCCGTTTTTCTTCTCGACTGCACTCTAGCCAACTCTCCTCGGGTCTTTAACCACGTCCACCGGTGACCGCCATGTCATGTACATGCCACGTTCTGACGCTCTTGCAAAAACAAACAAAACACACACACACACACACACACACACACGCACATTTATTTATTTATTTATTTATTTATTTTTTATTTATCCCAGATTCCAGAAGAACCACGCAAAGGACTTTTGACACATCTCAGTTTCTGGTCACCCTGAGATCATCGAACAACAGTATGAATTGCCAGAACTAGTGAAATAGCTGCATTTACCCAGAACAAAACCAGGGACTTCTGGGTGCCTCAGCGGTGGAGCCTCTGCCTTGGGCTTAAGGCGTGACCCCGGAGTCCCGGGTTCGAGTCCCGCATCGGGCTCCCTGCATGGGGCCTGCTTCTCTCTCTCTCTCTCTCTCTCTCTCTCTCTCTCTCATACATAAATAAAATCTTAAACAAACAGAACTAAAAGGAACAACATGGAACTGAAAAGAGCGAAAGACAATGATGACCGGTTTCTTTGTTTTTGTTTTTTAAAGACTTTATTTAGTTATTCACGAGAGACACAATGAGAGAGAGGCAGAGACACAGGCAGAGGGAGAAGCAGGCTCTGCAGGGAGAGACCGATGAGGGACTCCAGGATCACACCCTGAGCCAAAGACAGCTGCTCCCACCGCTGAACCACCCAGGCGTCCTGATGACCCTTTTTTAAGGACTCTTGTTCAAATCACTGCTGATCCCCTCATGTTTGCTCTTCCAGTTTGAAGGAAACTTTGTCTGTAGAGATATCTATACCTTAGAGAAATTGGAGGAACGAGTGAGTTTGTAAACAAATTAAAATCCTTATCCTTGGGCAGCCCTGGTGACTCAGCGGTTTAGCGCTGCCTTCAGCCCAGGCCGTGATCCTGGAGACCCTGCATGGAGCCTGCTTCTCCCTCTGCCTGTGTCTCTGCCTCTCTCTCTCTCTCTCTCTCTCTCTCTCTCTCTCTCTCTCTGTGTGTGCGTTTGTGTCTCTCATGAATAAATACATAAAATCTAAAGAAAAAAAAAATCTTTAAAATCCTTATCTTTTCTCCCTACCTGTGACCCGTCAGTGTTCAGAAACTCTCAGTGAGTTATCTTTTTTCTTTTCTTTTCTTTTCTTTTCTTTTCTTTTCTTTTCTTTTCTTTTCTTTTCTTTTTTTCTTTTTCTCTCTTTCTCTCTCTTTTTCTAATGAGTTATCTTTCTTTTATGGCAATTGCCAATCATCTGCGTGAGGTCTGTTCCGTGGGAATATGTTCTCATTGTGACCGGCCACTGTTGGAAGAATCCCTTGTATCACCAAGACCTGCCTTCCTTGAGTGCAATGGCATCTGTTTTTCTTTTCTCTTCTCTTCCTCCGCCCCCCCCCCCCCCCCCCCCCGCCCCGGTTTATTTTTCAGAGTGATCTCTACTCCCAACGTAGGGCTCGCACTCACGGCCTGGAGGTCAAGAGTCGTGCTCTCTACTGACCGAGCGGGCCAGGGGCCCCTGGAATCGCATCCTAAGACTCAGATAGGATCAGACAGCCTGGAGACACTCAGATCCACTTCTCGGGAGCCACCCGAGCCCCTCGGAAACCGTGAGCCTGATACCTTCCTTCCAGAGGTCGCCGCGGCCTCACTGGGCGAGTCAAGAGTGCCACCTCCTGGCGGATGAAACCGAGAGTCAGCTGCTTAACCCCAGCGAGCCTCCCAGGTTGCCCCTACGAGGTGCTTGGAAATGCGGAGGTTCTTCCCTCTTGCCTTGCTTTTTTTTTTTTTTCTTTTTTTTATTTATTTACTTATGATAGTCACACAGAGAGAGAGAGGCAGAGACACAGGCAGAGGGAGAAGCAGGCTCCATGCACCGGGAGCCTGATATGGGATTCGATCCCGGGTCTCCAGGATCGCGCCCTGGGCCAAAGGCAGGCGCCAAACGGCTGCGCCACCCAGGGATCCCCTCTTGCCTTGCTTTTGCAGGGCTGACGACAGTGACCACGTCTGTCTACCTGGCGAGGCAGAAACAATTCCAGGTTGCTGAACCCTGGTTTTCCACACTGCGGACGACAGGATATCACCCCCTCCCCCTCTTTCAACCTGACCCAGGAATTCCCTTACTCTGAGCCAAGGACAGGGTGGGGGGGTGGGGGTGGGGTCTTGTTGTTGTTGTTGTTGTTTGTTTTTGTTTGTTTTGCTTTTCTTCCCCCCAGTTGTGGTAAAAAGAAAAATAGACGTCACCTAAAATGGAATGTTGTAGTCGTTTCTTTCTTTCTTTTTTTTTTAATATTTTATTTATTTATTCACGAGAGACACAGAGACAGAGACACAGGCAGAGGGAGAAGCAGACTCTATGCAGGGAGCCTGACGTGGGACTCGATCCTGGGTCTCCAGGATCAGGCCCTGGGCTGAAGGCAGACGCTAAACCGCTGAGCCACCCGGGGATCCCTGGACGCTCCACCGCTGAGCCACCCAGGCGCTCCATACATACTTAAGTTATTGAGAGTTTGTTCCTTCATTTTTCATCATCTCTAGACCCAACGTGGGGCTCAAACTCACAACCCTGACTGCAATCAAAAGTTGAGTGCTCTTCTGACGGAGCGGGCCTGCCGGGGCCTGGGGCCCGGCCCGGGCCGGGGGCCGGGAGCTTCTGCCCTTTCATGTTTTCAAGCTCAGAGTCACCTTTTGTCCGGGGAGGGCCCCACCCCCCAACCCCTCCGTGCGGAGGTGCCATCTGTCGGGCTGGTTCATGTTTGTCCATCTTCCTTACTCCTTTTAGTAGACAGAAGGTGGCTTGTGACACAGCCGGGGACTACTTCGAATGAGACTGAGGATTTCCCTTGGGAAGTGGGTGCGAGAGGGAGGACAGGTCGATGGGGAACCAGGAGACTGTTGGCCCGTCGCTTTAGAGGAAAGAGTGTCCTTGTTGGGCCCTCACCCAGGGTGGATGAGTCAGAACTGTCCCTGGCCAGGCCTCCCTTAGTCCTTCGCCCATATCACTCCATGCCTGTGTTTGGCCTCTGGACCCTAAGACACCACGGTGGTCATGTGTTTAGCTCCCCATCAGATTCACCAGTCCCCGCCATGCCACGCCCTCCCAGACGCACCCCCACCCCTGGAAGGCATTAAGAGTGAGATGGCATCCTCCACATCCAGGATTGATTCCCAAAGGGTTTATTGGGGTTTCCTGGGTCAGGAAACCAGGAGGGGTCGCTTTTGGACCCCAAACAATGTGAGTTCTTCAGACATCCTCTTTGCCCTTCTCTTTCCCCCTCCCCTCCCCTCCCCTCCTCTCCTCTCCTCTCCTCTTCTCTTTTCTTCTCTCCCCTCCCCCATAGCTTGGGAGCCGCAGCCTGAGGGTTTGGGGGAGGTGCAGAAAGCCATTCAATGGAGAGAAGTCCCAGGCTCGGACTTTAACAGACAGCCATGTGCATTTGAATGAAATGATTGAATGAGGGCCATTGGAATGGATGGCCCTGAACCTCCCTTCTGCCACCCGCCACCCTCCATCCCCACCCCCAACCAACCCTGAGTCCTCTGGTGGATTTGGGAATGGAAGGCCGGGGTGTGTGTGTGTGTGTGTGTGTGTGTGTGTGTGTGTTTACACGGACGCACCCGCGGAGGGTGGTGGGGCATGCTCACGTTGGCTCCTGCAAACTCCATTCATTCTGGGAATGTTCTGTTGTTTCTGCTGAGTTGCCAGTTGCTGCGATGAGCCAAGCTATACTCCTCCCGTTGCCGAGTTCTTAAAAAGGCCGAGTCTCCGGTTTTCTCGGTGAATGGACTGACCCACACCTTCCCATCCCGCCGGACCCCTTCTGCAAATACTTGCACTCAAAGGGTTCTTTCACCTCGTCCAGAAAACAAACAACAGCCACCCACACCCACCCCATTGCCACAGATACGCAACCCACACAACAAAACTCCAGCTGGCCTCCTTCTGCCTCCATGTACTTTATTTTATTTTTATTTTTTTAAATATTTTTATTTATTTATGATAGTCATAGAGAGAGAGAGAGACAGAGAGAGAGAGAGGCAGAGACAGAGGCAGAGGGAGAAGCAGGCTCCATGCACAGGGAGGGAGCCCGACGTGGGATTCGATCCCGGGTCTCCAGGATCGCGCCCCGGGCCAAAGGCAGGCGCCAAACCGACCGCTGCGCCACCCAGGGATCCCCTCCACGGTACTTTAGAGAGTCACTGTCTTAGACGTGCCTTAGGCTCAAGGACTCGATGCCGTCTCCCTTTCTGTGGCACGGTCGGTCCCATCCATCCCCCGTTAGGCCCAAAGTAGAATTGCACGACCACACGGCTCACGGGAGCTGGAGAAGATATGCTAAGGTGACCGACCGGACCGACCGACCGACCGGATGGGAGCACTGTCCATTCGAAAGGAAGGACCTACGGGCCGAGGCGTCTATAAACACGCTCCCTGGAAGTCTTTGGCCTTCGCGTGCCTCTGATGAAATCATTGCTCCGGAAACTCCAGCATCTATAGCCGGTCTTGTCCATGGTCTTCTGACCATGACTCGTCCTCCGTTCGCCTGACGTTCTGCCCAATTGTCCGTCCACGGAGAAATTAGACCCCGTCCCGTGAGAGCCGAATCCGACTCCTCCGCTCACCCCCACGACAGAGAAGACTATGCCCAGGTCTGTGCCCGCCCATCTTCCCTTTCTCCTCCGCCAGGGCAGAAGAAAATGTGGCCCGCCCTCCCTTCTCCTGTCAAAAGTCCAATCTGACATAGGACTTGGATACGAAGGAAACCAGAGTACTGTTTTGAACCATAGACACGTTGATTGATTGAAGATTTTATGTAGGTAGTCCTGAGACGCACGCGCGCGCGCGCGCACGCACGCACGCACACGGACGGACGCACGCACGCACGCACACGGACGCACGCACGCACACGGACGGACGCACGCACGCACGCACGCACGCGGACGGACGCACGCACGGATGCACACAGAGGCAGAGACACAGGCAGAAGGAGAAGGAGACTCCATCCATGCAGGGATCACGCCCTGGGCCAAAGGCAGGCGCTCAACCGCTGAGCCACCCCGGCCTCCCTACCTGGAGACACTTTGATAGAGTAGCAGCAGCAGCAAAGAAACACACGCACACCGCCGCTCCCCCCACCCCCCCAGGTGAAAGAAGGTCCCGCTGACTCCCCTCCTTTTCCTCTGAGAAGAGAAGCACACCCTTTCTCCTGCCCCTGGAAGGTGCCTTGGAAGAGAGCGCCAGGAGGGGAGTGAATGACATTCTTCTCTTCAAGGACAGGAAGTTGAGCGTGAGCAGGAGAATTCTGGAGAAACAGATTGTGTTATAAGAAAGAAAGAAAGAAAGAAAGAAAGAAAGAAAGAAAGAAAGAAAAAATCCTTATGTTCTTTGAGCCTCCCCTCCTCCCCAGAATTGAGTTCCTCTTCCACGACCTCTTCTCATTCAACCCAATAGACAAGTATTTGGGGGGGGGGGGGGGTCAGGTCCCAGACGCTGAGAGGGTGGAGGTGAAGGTGGTGCGGGGGAGGGGGGGGCACACCGTCCTCTCCAGCGCCTTTGGTTCAGACCTCCTTCGTGACCTCCCTCCCTCCCTCCCTCCCTCCCTCCTTCGTCTTATAAATATATAAATAAAATCCTAAAGAAAAAGAAAAAAAAAAAAAAAAAAAAAGGAAGGACACGAGAAAAAACGGTGCATCCGTTGCCGTCCTAAGAGTCCTCGCCTGGTTTCGGCTCTACGTTCCCTCCCTGACCTCGGAAACGTGCCTGAGTCGTCCCGGGAGCCCCGCGCGGCGAGCGCGACCCCCTTTCCGGGCGGCAGCGGGCCCGGACGGACGGACGGACGGACGGACGGGTTTTCCAAGGCTCCCCCGCCCCGGGAGGACGGGGGTTCGCGCGGTGCGCGGCCGTGTGCTCCCGGGGCCCTCCGCCGTCCCCGGGCCGAGAGGCGAGATCCGAGGCGCCCTGACGGCCTCGCCGCCCGGATCTGTCCCGCTGTCGTTCGCGCCGGTTGTCGGGTGCCACCTGGCGGCCGCTTTTATAGAGCGTGTCCCCTCCGGAGGCTCGGCGGCGACAGGCAAGGAACAGCTTTGGTGTCGGTTTCCCGGGGCCGAGTTCCAGGAGGAGGGCGGCTCCGGCGCGAGCGTCCGGCTGTCGCCGGGGCCTCGGCGCGCGATGCGCTCGCCGGAGATTGGACCTCCGGAGCTGCGAGGGAGTGTCGCCGTCGCCGCTGTCGCCGCTGTCGCCTCCGCCTCGCTCCCGGAGGAGGCCGTGCGGGCCGCCTGGGTGGGTCGACCAGCACCCGCCGGTGGCTCCTCCTCCGCCCGCGCGGACCGACCTGGGCCGCCTCGGGGGCGGGGGACAGGGTGTGTCCCGCCGTCCGTCCTGTGGCTCCGGGCGATCTTCGGGCCTTCCTTCCGTGTCACTCGGTTGTCTCCCGTGGTCACGCCCTGGCGACGGGGACCGGTCTGAGCCTGGAGGGGAAGCCCGTGGGTGGCGCGACAGACCCGGCTGCGGGCACGTGTGGGGGTCCCGGGCGTCGGACGCGATTTTCTCCCCTTTTTCCGAGGCCCGCTGCGGAGGTGGGTCCCGGGCGGTCGGACCGGGTGCCACGCGGGGGTGGGCGGGCCGTCCGTTCGGGCGTCCGGCCCCGGTGGCGATTCCCGGTGAGGCTGCCTCTGCCGCGCGTGGCCCTCCACCTCCCCTGGCCCGAGCCGGGGTTGGGGACGGCGGTAGGCACGGGGCGGTCCTGAGGGCCGCGGGGGACGGCCTCCGCACGGTGCCTGCCTCCGGAGAACTTTGATGATTTTTCAAAGTCTCCTCTCGGAGATCACTGGCTTGGCGGCGTGGCGGCGTGGCGGCGTGGCGGCGTGGCGGCGTGGCGTCTCCACCGACCGCGTATCGCCCCTCCTCCCCTCCCCCCCCCCCCCCCCGTTCCCTGGGTCGACCAGATAGCCCTGGGGGCTCCGTGGGGTGGGGGTGGGGGGGCGCCGTGGGGCAGGTTTTGGGGACAGTTGGCCGTGTCACGGTCCCGGGAGGTCGCGGTGACCTGTGGCTGGTCCCCGCCGGCAGGCGCGGTTATTTTCTTGCCCGAGATGAACATTTTTTGTTGCCAGGTAGGTGCTGACACGTTGTGTTTCGGCGACAGGCAGACAGACGACAGGCAGACGTAAAAGACAGCCGGTCCGTCCGTCGCTCGCCTTAGAGATGTGGGCCTCTGGGCGCGGGTGGGGTTCCGGGCTTGACCGCGCGGCCGAGCCGGTCCCTGTCCTCGCTCGCTGGAGCCTGAGCCGTCCGCCTGGGCCTGCGCGCCGGCTCTCGTGCTGGACTCCAGGTGGCCCGGGTCGCGGTGTCGCCCTCCGGTCTCCGGCACCCGAGGGAGGGCGGTGTGGGCAGGTGGCGGTGGGTCTTTTACCCCCGTGCGCTCCACGCCGTGGGCACCCGGCCGTTGGCCGTGACAACCCCTGTCTCGCAAGGCTCCGTGCCGCGTGTCAGGCGTCCCCCGCTGTGTCTGGGGTTGTCCGGTCGCTCCTGCCCCCCCCCCGGGGGTCGAGGGGCTTGCCGGTGAGGCGGAAGCAGGTCCCCCCGGTCGCCGTCCTCGCTGGGCTTTTGCTCCTCGGGAAGCCCCCTCGGGGCCGCAGCTTGCTGCCGATCGATCGATGTGGTGATCTCGTGCTCTCCTGGGCCGGGCCTAAGCCGCGTCAGACGAGGGACGGGCGTCCACGGCGGATGCGACCGCTCTTCTCGTTCTGCCCGCGGGCCCCTCCCTCCCCGGCTCCTCCGCGCCCGGCCGTCGTGGCGGGTGCGCGGGGGGCGCGCGCCGGGGTTGGGGGTGGTGCGGACTCCGGCCCGACCCCGGCCTCCCGCCTTCTTGCCTCGCGGCGCTGGCGGGACCGGGGTCCTCGGACGCGGCGGACACTCTCGCCGGCCTTTCCCGAAGGCCCTGGGTCCGTGGCGAGCGGCCCTCCCCTCCTCCGCGGGGAGGGCCGGCCCGACGCCGCGCTGCTCACCGCCCGGCCTGGGCGCGCTTGAGCGCGTTGCGCCCGGCCCTCCGTGGTGCCCCTGGAGCGCTCCAGGTCGCCTCAGGTGCCTGAGGCCGAGCGGTGGCGTCGTTTCCTTCCCCGGCGACTCCCCTCGGGCTGCCGCCGCCGCCGTCGTCGTCGGCGTGTCCGAGGAGCGGGTGGTGGAAGAAGTCGGCAAGGGAGGCGCACCCGTGCCCCTGGCGGGGGCGCGGGCGCCTCGTCTTCCTTTCCCCTCTCCTCTCCTCCCCCCCTCGCCGCGCCGGCGGGGGGTGGGTGGCGTGGGGCGGTGTGACTCGGAGGACTTGGCGGGGCTCGTGAGCGCCCGCGGCGGGCCGGGCCAGCGCCGCGGCGCTTGGCCAGCCCGAGGGGCTGCCCCTCTCTTCCGGCACGGGTCGTGTCCCCGTCTCCGTCCCTCTCTCTCGCCCGCCTCGCGGGAGGCGGGGAGCTCTCTCCTCTGGGCGGTGACGTGACCACGCCGTGCGCGGGCGAGGCGGGGGTGGCGTCCTCGAGGGGGCACCGGCCGCGAGCGCTCGGGGTTGCCCTGTGCCTGTCCCTTGCCGGAGATCCGCCCCCCGCCCCGCGAGCCCTGTCGGCCCCGGAGCGCCGCCTGGTGGGGCCCGTTTGGGAGGACGAACGGGTGGGGGCGATGCGCCCTCGGTGAGAAAGCCTTCTCTAGCGATCCGAGAGGGTGCCTTGGGGTACCGGAGCCCCCAGCCGCTGCCCCTCCTCTGCGCGTGTAGTGTGGCCAGCGACGCGGGGTTGGACTCCCGTCGCGACGTGTTTGGGCAGAGTGCCGCTCTTTGCCTACCTACCGCGGCCTGCGCCTCCCCCCTCCGAGACGGGGGAGGATCCCGCCGGGCCGGGCCGGCGTCCGGTGCGGGGTGTGTTGCCCGCGTGCGTGTGCGAGCGTGCGCGCGGCCGGGGGGTTG